>NW_019154225.1:220276-292493 GCF_002288905.1 Enhydra lutris kenyoni | reverse complement strand
GTTACCCTTATCCCCAAACCAGGCAAAGACCCTCACAGAAAGGAGAATTTCAGACCAATATCACTGATGAGTATGGATACTAAGATTCTCAACAAGTTCCTAGCAAACAGGATCCAACAGTGCATTAAAAAGTTTATCCACCATGACCAGGTGGGATTCATTCCTTGGCTACAAGGATGGTTCAACATTCGCAAATCAATCAATGTGATAGAACAATTAATATGAGAAGAGAGAAGAACCACATGGTCCTCTCAATTGATGCAGAAAAAGCATTTGAGAAAATCCAGCATCCTTTCCTATTAAAATGCTTCAAAGTATACGGATACAGGGTACATTCCTAAACTTCATAAAATCTATCTATGAAAGACCCACAGCAAATATCATCCTCAGTGGGAAAAAGCTTGCAGCCTTCCCGTTGAGATCAGGAACACGACAAGGATGCCCACTCTCACCACTCTTGTTCAACATAGTATTAGAAGTCCTAGCAACAGCAATCAGACAACAAAGAGATATAAAAGTTATCCAAATTGGCAATGAAGAAGTCACACTCTCTCTCTTCGCAGATGATATGATTCTTTATATGGAAAACCCAAAATACTCCACCCCCAAACTCCTAGAACTCATACAACAATTCAGCAACGTGGCTTCAATGTACAGAAATCAGTGGCTTTCTTAAGAGTAACAATGAAAATACAGAAAGGGAAATTAGAGAATCGATTCCATTTACTATAGCACCAACAACCATAAGATACCTGGGAATAAACCTAACCAAAGAGGTAAAGGATCTGTGCTCGAGGAACTACAGAACACTCATGAAAGAAATTGAAGAAAACACAAAAAATGGAAGACCATTCCATGCTCTTGGATCAGAACAGTAAATAGGGTTAAAATGTCTAAACTGCCTAGAGTTATCTATACTTTTAATGCCTTTCTGATCAAAATTCCCCCGGTATTTTTCAAAGAGTTGGAACAAATAATCCTACAAATTGTATGGAATCAGTAGAGACCCCGAATTTCTAAAGTAATGTGAAAAACAAAAATAAAGCTGTGGGCATCACGTTACCTGATTTCAAGCTTTACTACAAAGCTGTGATCACCAAGAGAGCATGGTAGTGGCATAAAAACAGACACATAGACCAGTGGAACAGAGTAGAGAGCCCAGATATGGACCCTCAACTCTATGGTCAAATAATCTTCGACAAAACTGGAAAAATATACAGTGGAAAAAAGACAGTCTCTTCAATAAATGGTGCTGGGAAAACTGGACAGCTATATTTAGAAGAATAAAACTCACAGAGATAAACTGAAAATGGATAAAAGACCTCAACATGAGACAGGAATCCATCACAATCCCAAAGGAGTACATAAGCAGTAATCTCTTCGATATCAGCTACAGCAACTTCTTTCAAGATCTGTCTCCAAAAGCAAAGGAAACAAAAGCGAAAATGAACTTCTGGGACTTCATCAAAATCAAAAGCTTCTGCACAGCAAAGGAAACAGTCAAGAAAACAAAGAGGCAATCCATGGAATGGGAGAAGATATTTGCAAATGACAGTACAGACAAAAGGTTGATATTCAGGATTTATAAAGAACTCCTCAAACTCAACACACACAAAACAGACAATCATATCCAAAAAATGGGCAGAAGATTTGAACAGACACTTCTCTATTGAAGACAACAAATGGCTATAAGACACATGAAAAAGTGTTCATCATCACTAGCCATCAGGGAAATTCAAGTTAAAACCACATTGAGATATCACTTTACACCAGTTAGGATGGCCAAAATTAGCAAAACAGGAAACAACATGTGTTGGCGGGGATTGGAGAATGGGGAACCCTCTTACACTGTTGGTAGGAATGCAAGTTGGTGCAGCCACTTTGAAGAACAGTGTGGAGATTCCTCAAGAAATTAAAAATAGAGCTTTCCTATGACCCTGAAATTGCACTACTGGGTATTTACCCCAAAGACACTGATGTAGTGAAAAGAAGGGCCATCTGTACCACAATGTTTATAGCAGCAATGGCCACGGTCACCAAACTGTGGATAGAACCAATATGCCCTTCCACGGACGAATGGATAAGGAAGATGTGGTCCATATAGACTATGGAGTATTATGCCTCCATCAGAAAAAGATGAAAACCCAACTTTTGTAGCAACATGGATGGGACTGGAAGAGATTATGCTGAGTGAAATAAGTCAAGCAGAGAGGGTCAATTATCATATGGTTTCACTTATTTGTGGAGCATAACAAATAGCATGGAGGACAAGGAGTGTTAGGGAAGAGAAGGGAGGTGAGGGAAATTGGGAGGGAGGTGAACCATGAGAGACTATGGACTCTGCAAAACAATCTGAGAGTTTTGAAGGGGTGGTGGATGGGAGGTCGGGGGAACCAGTTGGTGGGTATTGGAGAGGGAACGGATTGCATGGAGCACTGGGTGTGGTGCAAAAACAATGAATACTGTTACGCTGAAAATGAATTAAGAAAATTAAGAAAAATAGTATATGACAAGAGAAAAAATATATGCAAATAAAGGAAGAACCTCGTCAAAAAGAACCCCAATTTTAAGATTTATATACTGTCAGGACAAACACAAAAACACAGAAACACTGGTGGAAGAAAAAGATGGGAGAGTGGTCATAAATTCTCAGTTTGGGCGAGGAAAGTTGTTTTGATTCTTCTTGGATGTATCTTGATATCTTTGTTAAAGGACTCAACTTTCTAAGATAAAGTCGGATTAAAATTTGGTTTACCTATAGGGGTAGTATTGATTGGGGAAAGGGAATTACTTTGAAGTTTAACTCTATATGAATATTAGAAATAAAAATAAAAAAGGAATAAACTAGACTAAACTAAACTAAATTTAAAAAAAGAAATTTAAAAAATAGAAATGCAAAAGAAAAACACAGGTGTATTTATCAAAAAGTTCCAGTTAGTAGGTTATTATGGAATTTGATGTACTGGACAGCTCACTGTGATGCTAAATAGGTTAAAAGGTTATCTATATAAAAAAATGAACCTGAATATAGGGAACAAATTAAAAATAAAAGTTGTCCTATAAAGTAGTGGTGGTTTTTCTCTTGTAGTCTTTTTTTTTTTTTTTTTCTGTCCTGGTTTGTTTTCTGGGGGAGGGGCCTGACACGTGGGTTTTCAGTCAATGATATTCTCTGAGTTAAGTCCTCCGGCCCCCCTCAAGGGGGTGGGCTCTGAAGAAACTGTTTTTTTCAGGCTTTTTTTCTCTGGAGGTTTTTATGTTTGTCCGTTGCTCTTTTTGAGTGTTTTCAACCAGTCTGCAAGTTAATGCTGGTCCCCAGATGCAGGGCACTCTCGTATTAGGGGTATTATTTTCCAGTTGGTCGCCTCTGGTGGCTCCCTTCCCCTTTTGTTTATCTTCCAATATCAGTCTGATGTTCTCACTCTGCTTTACCTGCCCACTGGTGTCTTCTGCCCCTCTAGAGATCCAGATGTGTAAAATTCTGATCTCAGGCTGATTTCGTGGGTGATTGGAGTTCTTTGGTAGGTAATCAGCTCACTTTAGGGTACACGTTGAAAAGGCGCCTCCGCCTACTTCCCCGCCATCTTGTCTCTCCCTCCCATAAGGGATCTTAACCATAGGAAACAAACCAAGGACTGCTGGAGGGGAGGAGGCTAGGGGAATGTGGTAACTGGGTAATGACCATTAAGGGGGGCATGGGATGGATTGAGCACTTGGTATTATATGCAGCTGATGAATTACTAAACTCTACATCTGAAACTAATAATAAATTTTTTATTAATTAATTGAATTTAAATAAAATAAAAAGAATTCTGAAAGAATTCTCTAATCTATAAATTTAAAAATGAGTCTGTTCAATCAAATCATATTTCTAATAAACTAAGTTCTAAATGTTTTATCAACATGTTCTTTGACAAATTTGACTGTGATTAGGGTAATAGAGTCACCTGATTCACATATTTGAAGTTCTGCCTGTTTGTGCAATGAGTCATGTACTGTCTCTCACCTTAGAATTACTCAAATGCCCCCTCTTTTTTTTTTTTTTTTCCTGGAATAATTTTCCTTCAGTGCCTTGAGATATTTTCCTTATTTTCTTTGTTTCATAGTTACATTCACTTTTTGATCTCTCAATTTCTCAAAGGATTCCTGCTTGCATTAGATGTCTGTTCTTTTGGGTGATATTAACCAGATGCATCATAATTAATCTAGGAAGGGATACCCAAGTGACAGAATTCTAAGAACTCCAAATGATTCTCAATTATCTTGTTAGTTTGATGAGCCCCATGATTATTATTCAGATACATTATTTTCAAAAAGTTGTAATAGACTAATAGATCCTACCTCATTATTTCAATTAATGGCATCTCTTTAAAGTTCTTTTAATTTTTTTTTATCAAATTAGTGAGTAGTGTTGTAATTATGCACAAGTGTGTGTGTGGGATAAATGCTCTGAACTCAAGTTGCCTATGTGATTCCAGGACTGGAATAAGAGAACCATGATAGAATATTCCTCAGTGGGACGCCTGGATGGCTCAGTTGGTTAAGGGGCTCCCTTTGGCTCAGGTCATGATCCCAGTGTCCTGGGATTGAGTCCCACATCGGGCTCCTAGCTTGGTGGGAAGCCTGCTTCTCCCTCTGCCTCTGCCTGTGCTTGCCGATGCTGTCTCTCTCTCTCTCTCTCTCTGACAAATAAATAAAATCTTAAAAAAAAAAAAAAGAAAATTCCTCAGTGTCCCATAAGAAGAAAACGTCTATAGACTCAATTGGATTTATTAAAAAAGAATGAAATACTTCTACCTGTTTCAACTAAATTTCCATTGGGGGACATTCTATCAAGTATACTGAATGAGGCCAACTTAAAAGTTCAAGTTCTTCACGCAGCAACTGATGTTATCAGTCACTGCAAGACACATTTAAAGACAAGGTCTTTTTGTATGAGCGCAGTATTTACAGACTAAGGGGAACCTCATCACACAATTTCAGCTAAAGTAGTTCCATGAAGTAATTTCTATGTGAGGTAGAGGTTAGTTCTAGTAAAAATGAAAAAAAAAAAAGTAACCTTCAATGATAGTTGTGCAGTTTTTGCAGTCACCAAAATCAACACAAACACTTTCATGAACCTTAGCTTCAAGTTTAATTATTTTAAACACTTTCATTATACTAAATAAATCAGTAAATATGAATTCAAAATTGTCTGGCTTTTATTGGTAACTAGTATGTATGCCTTCTGAGGAAATCCAATAACTTGAACCAAATTAAATTCCAATTATTGCATTGCATCAAAATATAACATTAACAGGGATTTTTTCTCTTTTAATAAAACTTCAGTTTTGTGGTTGCAGAACTCTGCTTCTAGAAAGTACACATTTATATAGACACCTTTACAAAGTACTTTCTGGAAGACAAAGTCTCAAATGAGGATTAAAATGCAATTACATTATTTAGTTTGTCTACTTTATTCTTCCTTTTAACATGTTTGATATGCAAGCCCTCCTTGCAGTTTTTCAACCTTTAATCAACAAAATAATTCATCACTGCTACTTTTATCTACAATATCCAATTATCATCTTTCCACTTTATTTGTGCATTTATCAAAAGCATTTTCTATCTTCACCTTTCACTTCAGTCTTGCTCACTTATTTGAAGAGTTGGGGTTTACTGGGGTTTACATCTATACTCAACTAGTATGGACTAGTATGAGTAATCCAAGTTTTAAAACATAGAAAAATTCTCACACTACTATGTAAATAGTTGACAGCACTTTAAGTGATACCTAAAATCCGTCTTTTGACTATGACCTAATTGCTTTGACTCTCTGCTACCCTGTTCCATGCTCCTTCAATGTGTATTCTGATTATCAGGTTCTGTACCACTCATTCTTCCAGAGGTCCTGCCTCCCAGCAATACCACTGGCTCTCCAAAGATGAAAGGAGGTTTTAGTGGGTGGACATTACAGTGACATCTACTTTTCCTTCTCACCTGTGTGCTTGCCTGTCCATCAAACCATCAGCCAGAAATCACAGCTCCTGAATGCTAGGGACTGTCCTTGAAGGTTCCCTGTCTGGGGATGTACTCAGATCTGGAACCAAAGTGAGTTTATGGCTATCTCACAGCTGAGAAAAAAGGAAAGCTGACAAATATCTCATGCTTAATAGTGGAAAAGAAGTGGCTACAAGGGTTCACCTATAATTCCCTAGATTAAACCTTATGCAGTTATTTATCGAAACTGCAGCCTTCAAAGAACTTGGATTTGGAGAGGCAGAGTAAGGAAATTAAGGCAGACAAACATGTATCAATCAGGATCCTATATGAAGGCAATGATCAGTTTATGTGGGTTCTGTTGGCACAGTGCCAATCCTGGCCACAAACCAGTCTGTTTCAGATAAAAATTGCCCATAACCATGACTTGGGACAAGGAATGCATGTTCTTCTTACACTGACTCCACAGGATTTTGTCTCTACTCATGGTGAGAGCATATTAAAAGTTAACAACGACTGATTACTATGGGCAAAATGATTAATTGTATCAATTAAAAATGAGAACTAACAGGGGCGCCTGGGTGGCTCAGTGGGTTAAAGCCTTTGCCTTCAGCTCAGGTCATGATCCCAGGGTCCTGGGATCGAGCCCTGTATCTGGGCTCTCTGTTCAGCAGGGAGCCTGCTTCCTCCTCTCTCTCTCTGCCTGTTCTCTGCCCACTTGTGATCTCTGTCTGTCAAATAAATAAATAAAAATCTTAAAAAAAATTTAAAAAAATGAGAACTAACAAAACTATAGCACTTGATTAGTGCCACACATCCAATCTTTCTCTTTCTTTCTTTCTTTCTTTCTTTCTTTCTTTCTTTCTTTCTTTCTTTCTTTTTCTTTCTTCCTTCCTTCCTTCCTTCCTTCCTTCCTTCCTTCCCTCCTTTCTCTCTTTCCTTTCTTTCTGGTAAAGAGAGAGTGTAACCAGGGGTTGAAGGTTGAGGGACAGGGAGACAGATAGAATCTTAAGCAGGCTCCATTTTGAAGTTAGAGCCCAACACGGGGCTCAGTCTTATAACCCTGAGGTCATGACTTGAGCCAAAATCAAGAGTCAGACATTTAACCAACTGAACCACTCAGAAGTACCAATGCCACACACATTGCTGATCTAAATTTAACTATTAGAATATTAAATGCTATGTCATTATCCTCATTTTATGGAAGAGAATGTGGAGGTACATATAGATTATCTATAATTTATGTGTACAACTTGAATTTAAACTGAGGCTGCCTGAACATGCCTCATACTTAACAGATTGCTTGTGACATCTGACTTGAAAAATCATCCTTGACCTAATTAAATGTGTTAAAATTATTATTTATGACTAGGTGGATAATGAAGACCCTGAGAATTATAAGGGCAAGAAATAAACTGAATGAATCTTTTTTCCTAATTTCAGTGAATTTAGCATAATTCAAGTAGGAGTGAATTTACCATAATGAATATGTTTGTTGATATTAGAGACCTCATTACTAAAGAAATTATTTGTGTACAACTTTGAATTACCATCTAGCATCCTTTTATTACAGGGCATATCTATGGTAGTGGGCTCCCTCTGCCTTTGTTTATCTGTGAATATCTGAATTTATCCCTTATTTTGAAAGAAAATTTTGTCATATACAGAATTCAAACTTGACAGTTTTTTTCTTTTAGTACTTTGAATATAGTTTTATACTATCTTTTGGGATGTTAATTTCTGTTAAGAAATTAATAATCTTTTTCAGATTCATTTGTACATGATGAAATTTTGTTGTTGCTGCTTTCAAGATTTTTTTTTTTACTTGCAGCAGTTTGGTTTGAAGTGTCTTAGTGTATATTTTCTTGGGTTTATATTACTTGGAGTTCACTAAGTTTCTTGATTTGTATATCATATCCTTATTGAAATATGGGGAAGTTTTGGCTGCTACTGCTTTAAATAAACTCTCTACCCTTTATCACTCCCTTGAGATTCTTGTGAAGTATATATTGGTCTGACTGATGATATAAATAAGTCCTTTAGGCATTGTTTATTTTCTTCATTTTTTTCCCTAAGACTTGACTTGTCTTCAAATTTGCTGATTATTTCTTCTTTCAGGTCTGGACTTGAACACTTCTAGTGAATTTTTGAATTCAATTTTTGTATACTTCATCAACATTATTTCTGTTTTATTCCCTTTTTATAAAATCTACCTATTCTTGATATGTTATTCATGCTCTTTGCATGTCCATATGCCATTTTTTTTCTGTCTTCCTTAAGTTTTTGCTGATCTTTCCACTTAGCTCTTTTAGTAGATTTAAAATTACTATTTTAAAGTGTTTTCTTTATTAAGATTTTCTGCAGCATCAGTTTTGAGATGTTTGTTCTATTTATTTGAATAGACTATGCTTCTCTGTGTGCTTTTTTTTTTTTTAATTGGGAATTTGAGGAGGGGGCAGCCTCTTCTCTCAATCTTTGAGACTGGTTTTTTGTGTGGAAAGACCTTCACTATTCAGCCCAATATGAAGACTTAAGATAGCTGTGCATATCCTTTCTCCCAGTTCTCCAGTATTGGCTGATTTTATACATCTTGATTTTCCTATGACTGCCACCTCTGCTTCTTCATGGTTCCCTAAATGTTCTATTAAGTTTAACTGTCTGTAATCTCTTAACCCTAGGTATACATTGATCTGCTGCCTTACCCTCTACCCCATTTTCATAGGTGTCTGCAAGTTCATTTTGTGGATTCTAACTTGAGATCCAAATTATACCCTATTTCTTATTGTTTTTAGTTTCTTTGTTTCTTGATTGATCATTTATTGAGTGGTAACTACAGATATTTGACTGGTATCCAGAACTCTCTAAAGGTTACTTTAGTCAGACTATAGTGATTCACTTGATGTTTCTGTGAAGTAATGAGGATAGCCTGTAACTTCCTTGTCTACCATGTTTCTAAAGATATATAACTCTTGTTAAAAACACTTTTAGGGGTGTCTTGGTGGCTCAGTTTTTTAAACATCTGCCTTTAGCTTGGGTCATGGTCCCAGGGTCCTGGGATCAAACCCCACTTTGGGCTGCCTGCCTCTATCCTTCTCCCTCTGCCATTCACCCTGTTTGTGCTCTTCCTCTGTGTCAAACAAAAAGATATTTTTTTAATTTAACTGTTGTGTGAAAATGGAAACAAAAAGAACTGTTATCCAGATGATAGTTCACACACCAGAAGTATTCATATCACCATACAAATATATATAATTATCATATAAATATATATCACAAAATATATATTATAGAAAAATACACAGTATTATATAATTTTGTGTATGATAAAGTATTATATATGTAATTATATTACATTAATTAAATAAATATATGATAGACTATATTATACATAATTATAATACTATATGATTATGCATGCCTATATGTATATCTATATGTAATTATATATTATGTAATTAATTATATATACAATTTCTTATTACTAAATTAAAAGTTTATTATCAATAGGTACAAAGGCAAAAATTCCTTATACATTTAGGAAGTTATTTATTCAGTGAACATATATAATGTCTATATAAACTTCTATTTACTTATTATATGCTAGAGTTAATTGACATTTTCTTTAAAATATAAGGCATCATTGGACATAAATTCAGAAAGATCTCTAAACTTAATGGAGATTAAAGAAGAGGTTCTCTCACAAAACAAATTATCAAAATAAGTTTTCATAGACCTATTTTTAACCTTTTTGCTTAAGTTATAGAATAATGTGTTAAGTTTGGGGAAACTACTGTGTAGCATACTTACACACTTTAATTTCATGAGAGAAGTTTAACTTAATGAAACATTAATGTAGTTTTGTCCACCATAGTATTTGTTTTTGTTTCAGGGGTAGCATGTACTATTTATCAGTGGCATATAACACCATAGTATTTCTAAAAAGTTTTTCTTTAATATTCTAGTTAATATGTAGAATACCCATATTTTTAAAATAGTAATTTACAAATAGCTTCTCCCATTCTGTGGGTTGCCTCTTTGTTTTCTTGACTGTTTCCTTGTCTGTGCAGAGAGTTTTGATCTTGATGAAGTCCTAAAAGTTCATTTTCACATATTTCTTTTGCCTTTGGAGACATGTCTTGAAAGAAGTTGCTGTGGCCAATGTCAAAGAAGTTACTGCCTATGTTCTCCACCAGGATTTTGATAGATTCCTGCCTCATGTATCCATTTTGAGTTTATCTTTGTGTATGGTGTAAGAGAATGGTCAGGTTTCACTCTTCTGTACATAGCTGTCCAATTGTCCCAACACCATTTACTGAAAGATTTTCTTTTTTCCACTGTATATTGTTTTTTGTGAAGAAAGGAGATCTCTCTTACACTGTTGGTGGGAATGAAAGTTGGTGCAGCCACTTTGGAAAATAGTATGGAGATTCCTTAAGAAATTAAAAGTAGAACTACCCTATGACCATGCAATTGCACTACTGGGTATTTACCACAAAGATATATATATAGTGAAAAGAAGGGCCACCTGTACCCCAATGTTCATAGCAGCAATGGCCACAGTCACCAAACTCTGGAAAGAGTCAGGATGCCCTTCAACAGATGAATAGATAAAGAAGATATGGCCTATGTATACAATGGGATATTATGCTTCCCTCAGAAAGGATGAATACCCAATTTTTATGTCAACATGTATGGGACTGGAAGAGATTGCTGAGTGAAATAAGTCAAGCAAAGAGAGTCAATTATCATATGGCTTCACTTACTTGTGGAGAATAAAAAATAACACAGAGGACGTTGAGAGAAGAAGAGGGGAAGAGAGTTGGGGGAAATCAGAGGGGGAGATGAACCATGAGACTGTGGACTCTGTGAAACAAACTGAGGGATTTGGAAGGAAGGGGGAAGAGGGTTGGGTGAGCCTGGTGGTGGGTATTAAGGAGGGCATGTATTGCTTGGAGCACTGGGTGTGGTGCATAAAAAATGAATCTTGGAGCCCTGAAAAAAATAAAATTAAATTCAAAAAAATAAATAAAATAAAAGTAAAAATTTAGGAGCACAATGGTGGTTCAGTCAGTTAAGCATCCAACTCTTGATTTCATCTCAGGTCATGATCTCAGGGTCATGAGACCAAGCCCCACAATGGACTCCATGCTCAGTGCAGTCTGAAAATTACTTCTCTCCTTCTCCCTTTTCCCTTTCCTATTTCCTTTCATATGTCCACATATGAGAAGTAAATTTAACAGTTTTCATACCATTTTTTGGTAATATTTTCATGGTAATTTTTTGGGTAGAGCAGAAATAGAAGAAAGACTCTTTATTTGGAGTTTTAAACAATAACCTAGGATTTCATTTCTGTGACAACTTTTAAATTTTGAGATAACATTTTATATTAAATTTAGCTATTTATATGTGCACACAATAAGCATTTTATACACCCGGTGATATATTTGGTGCTAAATAACCAGAGGCTTAGGTACCTCCAGGACCTAAGATCATTGTGTTTCTTACTATTCACAAACTAATATGAGTGATGGTACATAAACCCTGGTAAAAGGTTTATAAAAGCAAGTGGAAATTTTATATTCAAAATATTATCACCTTGACCTATGACATTAGAACTTCTAAGTGATTGTTTCCCACAATTTTGAGATCATTGAAAAGATTTGAGTCATAGTTTTGACTTTTGTTGGTGTATATTTTCATAATTATCTTACACCCTTAGAAGCAACAATCCATGCTGGCTTTATTTTCTGATTTTGTTACATAATATATGAAGTAATTGCAAGTCAAATTAAAAACAACAACAACAACAACAACAACATTAACAATTAAACAAACAAACAAACAAACAAAAACTTTTCTGGGTCACAAGCCATCTCCGCCTCCTCAGTAATTTAGTAAAAGTCTCAATCAATTCACAGGGCTACTGATTCACACTTAGGATAGTTTCTATTATCAAATAATTTCTTTAATTACCACAGCTTATTCATATTTTCTTTTTCTTATTGAGCTGAATACAAATTGCTTTTGCAAAAGAGTACATTTTACATTTTCAAATTTATTGTCAACTCACTTTTGTAGTTGTGTTATGAGTTTTACTTTTCACTTCCTAGTCATATGTATTTTATTTAACTAGTTAAATTTCCATAAGCATTTGTTGTTCTTTAGCTATCTACATAGTAAAACTAATGTAAATATTTAAAATGTATCAAACATTCTTACTTTAAGTATGTAATCTTTTCTAACATATTTATGAATAACTCTATCAAAATATGAAGTTAAAATTTAAAAAAAAATTTGAGGTACAGAATATATAGTCAAAAACCAGACCATTATTAGAAGCAGAACTATTAACCACAGTCTACAGAATCTGGTACCAAAAGCCAGATTGTTGCAAGTCAGACTAATAAGATGTCAGACCAGCAATCCCTAGTAACAACCCAGGAAGCCAAGCAATAAACCCAATAACAATCAGACACGAGTGTGAACTTCATTAATAACTGAGAGCTTCCTTATTTATTTTTCCTGCTTCCAATTTTGGACTAACCAGAAAAAGCCAAATATTTACCTCTGGCTTATCTCAACCTCTACATGGCAATAGCCTCCAATCAGCATATTCTTGAAGCACATCCTTGTTCCTTTTTTTTCTTTTCTTTTTTTAAGTTTCCCCACTTTTCTATCTAACCTTAATAATTTGCCAAATAGAAGTGATAGTTGTTGACTTCCTTGCTAAAACAAGTTTTTAATAAATAAATTTTACTTGTGCTTGTTTGGTGAGTCTTAGCTATTTCTACAAATAATAACCCTGATGAATTAAAATAAGCATCTTCCTTTCCTTATGAAACTCATAAAAAACTATTTCTAATTCAACTAAATATCAATAAAAATATTCGTGGAGCAAAATATGCTGGATATTTCAGCAAAATATTCTTGGATTAAATTCGCAAATAACTTTTTGAGTCTACATTTTATGTTGGCACATATCAAATTCCAACATTCTTATTAGTATCTAAGACAAAGGAAACACTTATGTCATCATACAGGAAGATTACAAATATTGGTAAGAAATTATGGAACAAATAAATTCATTGTTTCTTACATCTGGTTTATAGAGGTAATTTCTGACATCTCAGAAGATGATATTTACCACCTACTTCAAGACACAGATAGGAGTTTCTGACTTCTGAGAATTTACAGCACAACAACCAGCATCTCCAAGTTTAAGTTATAGCCAGAATCCTGGGTCTTTTCCTGGAGATGAGCTTACAAAAGGGATGGGTTAGAGAATGGAGACATGATGTAGGTATGGGTGGAGATAGGTAGGGCACTTGGGTGAAATGGATGAAAATATTTGGGCAAACACTCTGGACCTATCCTTTATTTTATTGTGTTGTTAATTCCTAAGGTAATTTCTTTATAATTTGTCTCTTGCTTTCTCTCATCCTGTTTTATCTTGCTAGAGGTTTATGTAAATTATAGTCTTAAAATTACTTTCATATATATAAATCACATGCTACAAATATGCATGTAAAATATGTAACATATTGCAAATATATATAGCATATTATCTATATATTATTCTATATGTTTATATATGTAATAATATGTGTATATATTATTTAAACATTACCTATAAATTATATAATACTTTAAATACTAAATATATGTTATATATTTGTAATATATATATAATTTAAATAATCAAAATATATAGATATGTGTGTATTTTATTTTATGTATAAAATAGAATGTGTGATTATATAAAATATGCCTTAGTTTTATTTAATTTCTCTTTCTTATATGGAAGAGCATTGTTCAATATGGTAGCCACAAAGTCTCATTGGCTATTGAGCACTTGATATGTGTGTACTCCAAATTGATACACACTGTAAGTATAAAATAAGCATTTTGTGTAGAAAAGAGAGTATAAAAATCTGAAATATTGGGATGTCTGGGTGGCTCAATTGGTGGAGAAATTGTCTTCAGCTTGGTCATGATCCCAAGGTTCTGTTAACAAATCTTGCATCTGGCTCCCTGCTCAATGAGGAGCCTGCTTCTACCTCTGCCTGCTGCTCCCCCTACATATACTCTTGCTTTTGCTCTCTTACTCTCTCTTTGATAAATAAACAAATATAAATAAATAAATAAATCTTTTTAAAAAAATTTAAAATAAATCAGTAAATAATATTATTTCCTTATACATTATAATGAAAATATTTAGATATAAAAGATAAATAAAATTTATTTTTAAAATTATTTTCAGTTTTCAAAATATTATTTTAAGCTTTCCAATAGAAAATTTAATAGTAGTGGGAGAAGTTAAGATGACAGACTAGTAGGGTGATCCTATGCTTACTTGTCCCAGGAACACAGTTAGATAAATATTAAATCACTCTGAACGTGCAAGAAATTGATCTAAGGACTTAGGGAACAAACCACACAACTAGAGGGAGAAAAGAGACCATGACATAGAAGATAGAAAAGACAGAGACCTGACTTAGGGAAGAAAAGAATGGCTGGTGATTTTGAGGGAAAGGAACCCTGATTATGGAAAAAAGAGAGAAACAGAAAGAGAGCAGCGTACAAGGGATTGGACAAGAAACACACTTCCACAAAACTATTGCCTGGGAAAATGAAATTGCCTGATTATACTAACCTTTTACAGAGTGGAGCTCAAAGACTGAAGTTTTCAGAGTCTATGTCATCGCTGGTGTGGAGACTATCAGACAGCAGTGCTTTTGTAAAGGAGGGCAGAGGTCTGGGAACAAGCAGTGTGGTAGGATCGCACGTATTTGGAGAGAGAGTTCACCTGCATGGGACAGGTGGCACTTCCTCTCCCGGGACAAAAGAGCTGGTGAGCACCATCGCACTTTCCTGTTCATTAGCATGAGAACAGAGAAAACTGCTGAGAGCTTCTAACTTGGTCACTGGCTTTTTACTACACTTCACCATAAACTCAAAATCTCTGCACATTTGTGCTACTCCCATAGAACAAACTTGCACCAGCCACAGTGTGGTGAGACCCTCCCTCAGAGGATCAACAAGTTTCTGCACCTTGCAGAGTCCCTAAAATTTGGAATAATGAAACCCAGTTGACATGCTGGAGATAAAACAAAGGAGCAGGGTGGCTAAGTCAGGTTAGTGTCTGACTTCTGCTCAAGTCATGATCCAAGGGTTCTGGGATCAAGTCCTGCATCAGGCTCCTTGTTCAGTGGGGAGCCTGCTTCATCCTCTGCCTGCCACTCCTCCTGCTTGTGCTCTCTTTTTCTCTTAAAAATACATAAATAAAATCTTTATAAAAATAAATTTAAAAAGCATGGGAACACTGTACTGTTAGGTGGGCAGTTGCTTGGGCACAAAAAAATAAAAGTAGGGATCTGAGGGGTGTCTGTGACATGCCAGGGGAGATTGATTGCTTTTCTGTGTGGGCTTCTTGAATACAACAGGCACAAACCACCCACCCCAGGATGAGAGAGCAGGCTGATACCACTTCTTTCCTGACCATTAACATGGATTGACTTTAGTGATCAGCGCAGAACCCACAGTGGAGTCTTGAGATGATTACAACAAACCCCACCACCCTGAACTCTGCAGGTGCTTCTGAATTAATACAAATGTCCCTGAGATTCAGAGCAGCATCAGTCCTGACTCCCAGAAGGAAACCACAAACCCTACACCAAGTCTGCTGACCATAGAATGCTGCAAAACTACAACTCTAGGGGAAATAGGAGCTAGACTCTTTTAACAAGCAGACCAAAACACACCTAGTTAAAACTCATGACATTGTGGTCAAGATGCAAACACTATCTACTTTAGTCAAGGAGAAACTCTGCATAGGACTGAGCTGAAGGAAAGACCAGCCAAAACACAACAGCAAAGTTAACACAGTTTATACTGGAAACACTTCCATAAGTCCCACGTCTTGTACAGTATATGATCGTTTCTTTTTTTTAATTATTTTTTTAAATTTTTTTATAAACATATAATGTATTTTTATCCCTAGGGGTACAGGTCCGTGAATATATAATGTATTTTTATCCCCAGGGGTACAGGCCCGCGAATTGCCAGGTTTACACACTTCACAGCACTCACCATAGCACATACCCTCCCCAATGTCCATAACCCCACCACTCTCTCCCAACCCCCCTCCCCCCAGCAACCCTCAGTTTGTTTTATGAGATTAAAAGTCTTATGGTTTGTCTTCCTCCCAATCTCATCTTCTTTCATTTATTTTTTCCTACCCCCCAATCCCCCCATATTGCATCTCCACTTCCTCATATCAGGGAGATCATATGATTGTTTCTTAATATAGCCATTACTCTCAGGAGCAAGTAACACAATGAGCTTTCCTATCACAAAGGAGCCTGAGACTTAGACAAAATGCCAAGATGGAGGAATTCATCACAAAGAAATATCAAAGAAAATGTTATGGTCAAGGATCTAATCAAAACAGATATAACTAATACGCCTGAACCAGAATTTAAAGCAACAATCATAAGGCTACTAGCTGGGCTTGAGAAAAGCAAAGAAGATCTGAGGGAGTCCCTTACCATAGAGACACAAGACCTAAAAACAAGTCAGGACAAAATAAAATATATTATAACCAAGTTGCAAAACTGACTGGATGTATTGACCACAAGGAAAGAAGAAGCAGAGAAACAAATAAGTAATATGGAGGGAAAAATATGGAAAATAATGAAGATGATAAGAAGAGGGAAAATATTGCATCAAAAATGTAGGCTTAGGGAACTGAACAACTCGAAAAGGCATATTGACATTCACATCATAGGATTCCCAGAAGAAGAGAGGGGGAAAGGTCATAAGATTTATTTGGACAATTAAAGCTAAAAACTTCCCTAATCTGTCAAAGAAACAGACATCCAAATCCAAGAAGCACTGAAAACTCGCATAAAACAAACAAACAACAACAACAATAAAACAACAACAAAAACATTTTAAAAAGTGTTAAAACCTATTCTTCTCAAAATTTTCCAAAAAATAGAAATGAAAGGAAGACTTCCAAACTCATTCTATGAGGCCAGCATTATCTTCATTCCAAAACCAAAGACACCACTAAAAAGGAGAATTACAGGCCAATATCCCAATGAAACTGGATGCAAATTCTCAAAAAGACTAATAAATCAAATGCAAAAGCACACTAAAAGAATTAATTATTCATGGGTCGCCAGAGGCATCTCAGTCAGTTGAGTGTCTAACTTGATTTTGTGGCTCCTGAGATCAAGTCCCCTGTAAGGCTCCATGTTTAGAATAGAATCTGCTTCTCTCATCTTCTTCTGCCCTTACCCCTGCTCTCTGTCTCTCTCTATCTCTGTCTTTCTAAAAATGAATAAACAAAATACCTACTAAAAATAATTTTTCATGATGACCAAGGGGAATTTATTCCAGTGCTTCAAGTGTGGTTAAATATTCACACATCAATCAACAAAATACACCACATTAATAAAAGAAAGGATGAGAACTATATGATCCTCCCAATACATGCATAAAAAGCATTTGACAAAATATAGCATCATTCTTGGCTAAAACAAACAAAGTAACAAAGTTGAGCTAAAGAAAACCTACCTAAACATCATAAAGGCCATATACAAAAGACCCACAGGTAATATCATATTCAATTGTGATAAACAAGAGCTTTTCCTCTGTGGAAGACAGGGGTATCTACTCTCACCATTGTCATTTAACATAATACTGGTTGTCCTGGCTTCAGCAATTAAATAACAAAAAGAAATAAAAGTAATCCAAATTGGCAGGGAAGAAGGAAAATTTTCATTAATCACAGAGGACATACTAATCTATGTAGGAAACCAAAGAATCCACCAAAGAAATATTAGAACTAACAAAAATTCATTAAAGTCAGAGGACACAAAATCAACATATAGAAATCTGTTGTATTGCTATATATCAACCATGAAGCGGTAGAAAGAGAAATTAATTAATCAATCTTATTTACAATTGCACTAAAAACTATAAGATGCCTAGAAATAAATCAGCCAAAAGGCAAAATATCTGTACTCCGAAAATTATAGAACACTTACAGAAGAAATTATAGATGACACAAAGAAATGGAAAGGAAAAAACACTCTATGCTCATGGATTGGAAGAACAAATATTGTTAAATTTTCTATACTATCCAAAGCAATCTACACATTTAATGCCGTCCCTACCAAAATAACACCAGCATTTTTCACAAAGCTGGAATAAACAATTCTAAAATTTGTATGAAACCAGAGAAGACCCAAAATGACTTATTCCTTCATTAAATCTTAAGTGTAGAATGATATGGGAGCATCTATTCACTTAAATCTTTTAAACTATATAGTATATAAACCTACATTCAGGTAACATCTTCCTTAAGGTATGTGCTTTTCCTTTGTCATGCAGAACATTTTTATCATGATAAATTCCCAATAGTTCATTTTGGCTTTTGTTTCCTTTGCCTTTGGAGATGTGTCTAAAGAGAATTATTTGTGGCTGAGTTCCAATAGCTTTCTTATATTTTGATGGAGTTCTGTCTCATATTTAGGTCTTTTGTCCATTTTTAGCTTAACTTTGTGTATGGTATAAGAGAACGGCCCAGTTTCATTCTTCTGCTTGTAGCTGTCCAATTCTCCATACAGCATTTATTGAAGTAACAGTTCTTTTCCATTGAATATTTTTTCCTGCTTTGTTGAAGATTAGTTCACCATAGACTTGAGGTTCCATTTCTGTTTTTTTTTTTTGTTTGTTTGTTTGTTTGTTTGTTTGTTTCTGTTCCATGGATTTATGTGTCTGTTTTGGTGCCAGTACCATACTATCTTCATGACTAAATATTTGTAATACTGCTTGAATTCCAGAATTTTGATGCCTCTAGCTTGTGTTTCCTTTTTCATCATTCTATTTCCTATATAGGGTCTTTTCTGATTCTCTACAAATTTTAGAATTTTCTGATTCTATACACATTTTATAATTGTTTGTTCCAGCTCTGTGAAAAATGCTGGTTGTATTTTGATAGGGATTCCATTGAATATGCAGATTGGTTTGGATAACATAGACATTTCAACAGTATTCTTTTCAATCCATGAGAATAGATTTTTTTTCCATTTCTTTGTCTTCCTTAATTACTTTCATGAGTGTTCTATAGTTTTAAGAATACAGATCCTTTACCTCTTTGGTTATGTTTATTTCTAGGTAATTTATGATTTTTAGTGCAATTGTAAATGGGACCAATTCCTAAATTCCTCTTTCTTCCATCTCATTGTTAACATATAGAAATGGAACTTATTTATGTGCATTGATTTTGTGTCCTGCCACAGTGCTGAATTGCTGTATGAGTAATAGAAATTTTGGGATAGAATTTTTTGTGTTTTTTACATGAAATATCATGTCACCTATGAAGACTTCAAGGGTTTGACTTTTCTTTACCAATTTAAATTTTTTTTTAATTTATTTCTGTTGACTGATTGCTGAGGCTAGGATTTCTAGTACTATGTTGAACACCAGTTGTGAGTGGGCATCCAGTCCTACTCCTGACCCTAGGGGAAAAGCTTTCATTTTTCTCCACTGAAAATTATTTTCACTCTAGGCTTTGTGTAGATGGCTTTTTTTTATTTATTTATTTTCAGTGTAACAGTATTTATTGTTTTTTTGCACCACACCCAGTGCTCCATGCAATACATGCCCTCCTTAATACCCACCACCTGGCTCCCCCAACCTCCCACCCTCCGCCCCTTCAAAACCCTCAGGTTGTTTTTCAGAGTCCATAGTCTCTCATGGTTCACTTCTCCTTCCAATTTCCCTCAACTCCCTTCTCCTCTCCATCTCCCCATGTCCTCCATGTTATTTGTTATGCTCCACAAATAAGTGAAACCATAGGACAATTGACTCTCTGCTTGACTTATTTCACTCAGCATAATCTCTTCCAGTCCCGTCCATGTTGCTACAAAAGTTGGGTATTCATCCTTTCTGATGGAGGCATAATACTCCATAATGTATATGGACCACATCTTCCTTATCCATTCATCCGCTGAAGGGCATTTTGGTTCTTTCCACAGTTTGGCGACTGTGGCCATTGCTGCTATAAACATTGGGGTACAGATGGCCCTTCTTTTCATTACATCTGTATCTTTGGGGAAGCTCTATTTTTAATTTCTTGAGGAATCTCCACATTGTTCTCCAAAGTGGCTGCACCAACTTGCATTCCCACCAACAGTGTAAGAGTGTTCCCCTTTCTCCACATCCTCTCCAACACATGCTTCTTGATATTGAAAGAAAACAGTCAATTAAACTAAACAGCAAACTAAGGGATGGGAGAAAATATTTTCAAATGGCATATCAGATAAAGGGCAGCTATCCAAGATCTATAAAGAACTTCTCAAACTCAACACCCAAAAAACAAATAATCCAGTCAAGAAATGGGCAGATGATATGAGAAGACATTTCTCAAAAGAAGACATACAAATGGCCAGCAGACACATGAAAAAATGCTCAACATCATCTGTCATCAGGGAAATATGAATCAAAACAGCAATGAGATAACACTTAACACCGGTCATAATGGTAAAAATTAATAAGACAGGAAACAACAATGAGGTGAAGATGTGGATAAAGGGGAACCCTCTTACACTGTTTTTTTGGATGCAAACTGGTACAGCCACTATGGAAAACAGAATGGAGGTTCTTAAAGAACTTAAAAATAAGGTTACACCATGCCCCCAGCAAATGCACTACTAGGTATTCACCCCAAAGATACAGATGTACTGAAAAAAAGGGTAGCCGCACCCCAATGTTCATTAACAGCAATGTCCACAATAGCCAAACTGTGAAAGTAGCTGAGATGCCTATTGACAGATGAATGGATGAAGAAGATGTGGTATTATTTATATACAATGGAATATTACTCAGCCATCAGAAATGATTATTTACCCCTACATTTACATGGATGCACCTGGAGGGTATTATGCTAAGTGAAATAAGTCACTCAGAGAAAGTGACATCATATGATGTCACTCATATGTGGAATATAAAAAAAAGTGTAGAGGACTATCAGAGAAGGGAGGGAAAACTCCATGGGAAGAAATCAGAGAAGGAGACAAACCATGAGAGACTCAGCTATGGGAAACAAACTGAGGGTTTTTGAAGGGGAGATGGGAGGAGGGGATGGGGTATCTGGGGGATGGGCATTAATGAGGGCATGTGATGTGATAATCACTGGGTGTTATATGTAATTGATAAATTATTCAACACTACATCTGAAAATAATGATGTAATATGTGTTGGGTAATTGATTTAAAAATGATATAAATGATTTTGAACTTTTATGGGTGGAAGGATATGAGAATATTCCTGTGTTTAACTTATTTAACAGTGTATAGTGCATTCCTCTTACAACATCTTTTTTCAATAAGATATAAATGTCTGTTAAACTATGCATAGAAGCAATGGAAGAACATTCCATGCTCATGGATCAGAAGAATAAACATTATTATAATGTCTATATGCACAGAGCAATCTATAATTTCAACACCAACCCAATCAAAATTTCACTGGCATTTTAAAAAGAGCTGGAACAAGCAATCCTAAAATTGTATGGAACCAGAAGAGACCCTGAATTGCTAAGGAAATGTTGAAAAAGGAAAACAAAGCTGGGGGCATCATGTTTCCTGATTTCAAGCTTTACTACAAAGCTGTGATCACCAAGAGAGCATGGTACTGGCACAAAAAGAGACACATAGACCTGTGGAAAAGAGGAGAGAGCCCAGATATGGATCCTCAACTTTATGGTCAAATAACCTTTGAAAAAGCAGGAAAAAATATACAGTGGAAAAGACAATCTCTTCAATTAATGGTATTGGGAAAATTGGACAGCTACATGTGGAAGGATGGAACTCTATAATTCTTTTACACTGTACACAAAGATAAACTCAAAATGGATAAACGACCTCAATATGAGGCAGGAATCCATCAGAATCCTAGAGGAGAACATAGGCAGTAACTTCTTCGACATCAGCCCTGGGGACTTCTTTCAAGATATGCCTCCAAAGGCAAATGAAACAAAAGTGAAAATGAACTTTTGGGACTTCATCAAGATCAAAAGCTTCTGCATGGCAAAGGAAACAGTGAACAAAATAAAGAGACAACCCAAAGAAGGGGAGAAGATATTCGCAAATGACAGTACAGACAAAGGGCTGATATCCAAGATCTATAAAGAACTCCTCAAAGTCAACACTCAAACAACAGATAATCATCTCAAAAAAATGGGCAGAAAACATGAACAGATACTGCTCCAATGAAGACATACAAATGGCTAACAGACACATGAATAAATGTTCATCATCACTGGCCATCAGGGAGACTCAAATCAAAGCCACATTGAGATACCACCTCACATCATTTAGAATGGCCATAATTAACAAGACAATAATCAACAAGTTTTGGAGAGGATGTGGAGAAAGGGAAACCCTCTTACACTGTTGGTGGGGATGCAAGTTGGTGCAGCCACTTTGGAAAAGAGTGTGATTCCTTAAGAAATTAAAAAATAGAGCTGCCCTATTACCCTGTAATTGCACTACTGGGTATTTACCCCAAAGATACAGATGTAGTGAGAAGAAGGGTCATCTGTAACCCAATATTCATAGCAGCAATGTCCACAGTCACCAAACTGTGGAAAGAACCAAGATGCCCTTCAATGGACAAATGGATAAAGAAGATATGGTCCATATATAGTATGGAGTATTATGTCTCCATCAGAAAGGTTGATCAACATGAATGGGAGTGGAAGAGACTATGCTGAGTGAAATAAGTCAAGCAGAGAGAGTCAATTATCATATGGTTTTGCTTATTTGTGGAGCATAAGGAGTAACAGAGAACATGGAGAGATGGAGAGGAGAAGGAAGCTGGGAGAAATGGAGGGGGTGATGAACCATGAGAGACTGTGGACTCTGAGAAACAAAGTGAGGGTTTTGGAGGGGAGGAGTGTGGGGGGTTGTGTGAGCCTGGTGGTGGGTATTATGGAGGACAGGTACTACATGGAACACTGGGTGTGGTGCATAAACCATGAATTCTGGAACACTGAAAAGAAATAAAACAACAACAACAACAATGACAACAAAGCTTTGCATAGAGGCATATTGGAATATCATTGTACTTCACATAAAAATGAAAAAAATGAAAAAAAATAAAACAGAAAAGAAACACGGGGCCAAATTATTTGCTATTTTGCTATTTAACCATTGCTGCTGATCCTTTGCCTTAATATTTTCTAGGAATGGTAATTTGTGAAATAGTTTTATTCCAGAAGGGGGGAGTAATTGTTATCTTTGTCTCCATTGAATACCTTAATTTGTATCAGTCCATAGTAAATCTGTTTGTAATTACAAAAATTGGTCTATCATAACTTCATATTTTTGGTGATTTTCATTCTATGAGCATGTCTGTAATTAAACTTAGCTTTTAAAAGTAATGTAATAATTTAACTTTAATTTATTATTGTGTTAATCATTATCTAATTCCTTCCTTCCTTCATTTTAGTGTCTTCTATTTTATTCATGTTGCCTCAAATGGTAAGATTTCTTTCATCTGTAAGCTGAATAATATTCCTTGTATGTATTACAGGCCACATTCCCCTTTGCCATTTTTCCCTCAAAAATATTTATATTGGTTAAGTATGCTTGCTACCATGGATAACGTTGCATTAATCAATTTTACATGCATGACTCATTGAGATTCTGACTTTAATTTACTCAGCGATACATTAAGAAATGGGATTCATGGATCAAATGGTGATTCTATTTTTAAATTGATATATATCCACATAGTTTTCATTATGACTGCACTAAATTATATTCCCATCAGTGCACAAAGTGTTCCTTTTCTCCACATTCTCATATTTCTTCTTTATATTCCCGTTGCAGTTACTTTCATTCCCATGACTTATTAAGTCCATAACTGGAAGCCTGTATCTCCCACTGCACTTTTTCCATTTTTTTCATCCCTACTTACTTGTTATCTTTTGTTTTTGTTTCTGAAAATAGCCATTCTAACATTTGTGAAGTGGTATCATATTTTCATTTTGATTTTCACTTCCCTGATGATTTGTGATGCTGAATACCTTTTTCAATAACTATTAACTACTTGTATGCCTTTAAATAAATATTTACTTATTAAGGTTCTTAGCCCATTTTTAATGGTATCATTTGGTTTTGGGTGGTTGTTGTTGCTGTTGTTGTTTTTTGCTATTAACTTATAGGATTTTCTTATATATTTTGAGTATTAACCACTTATCCAAAATATAATTTTCACATACTTTCTTCCATTACTTAGGTTGTCTTTTCATCACGTTGATTGTTTCCTTTGCTATACAGATACATTTTTGTTTGGTGTAGTGCTTTATTGTCTCTGCATTTGGCATCAGATCTAAGAAATCATTGCCAAATGCAATGGTATACACTTCCACATTATAGTTACTTTTTTTTAAGATTTTATTTATTTATTTGACAGAGAGAGACACAGTGAGAGGAAACACAAGCAGGGAGAGTGGGAGAGGGAGAAGCAGGCTCTCCGCTGAGCAGAGAGCCCAATGTGGAGCTCAATCCCAGACCCAGGGATCATGAACTGAGCTGAAAGGTAGACACTTAACAACTGGGCCACCCAGGTGCCCCCAAAACAAAGTTTCTTCTAGAAGTTTTATTTTTTCAAATTTTATGTTTAGAACCTGAAATACAGTTGAATTTTGAGTGTTCATCAGGATAAGATTTCAATTTATTTCTTTGCATGTGGATATGTAGTATTTTCAAGAACATTTATAAAGAGACCATTATTTCCCCACTGTGCATTTTTGGTGCCCTTATAAAAAATTAATTGACCATATACCTATGGGTTTATTTCAAAGTTCTTCAAATTATTCCATTGTTCTACATGTCTGTTTTTATTCCATATCATAATGTTTTGATTACCATGGCTTCATAATATATTTGAAGTCAGGAATGGTAATATTTCTGTTTTTTTTTTTCTTTTTTTTCATTTAAATTCAATTAGCCAACATATAATAATAATACATCATTTATTTTTGATGTAGTGTTTAATGATTCATTAGTTGCATATAACACCCAGTGCTCGTTACATCACATGCCCTCCTTAATGCTCATCACCCAGTTACCCGATCCCCCAATCACCTCCCCTTTTTTTTATAAGATTTTATTTATTTATTTGACAGAGAGAGAACATAAGTAGGCAGAAAGGCAGGCAGAGAGAGAAAGCAGGCTCCCTGCTGAGCAGAGAGCCCAATGTGTGGCTTGATCCCAGGACCCTGGGATCATGACCTGAGCTGAAGGCAGAGACTTAAACCACTGAGCCTCCCAGGTGCCCCTGGTCTGTTAGTATCTTGAGGATTATTGTATATGTTTATCAGGTATTTTGGTCTGTAGTTTTGTTTTGTTTTCTGTTTTTGTTTTTGGGTTTTTTTGGTGTCTTTCTCTGGCTTTCTTACAGGGCAAATGTTGGCATCATAGAATTGTTTGTTAATATGCTCACTTCTATTTGTGTAAGATTTTAAAAAAGAATTTGTATTTATTCTCTTTTCTCAGATTTTATTTATTTATTTGAGAAGGAGGGAGAGAGAGTGAGTGAGAACAAAAGAGCAGGGGGAGGAAGTAGCAGACTCTCCGCTGATCAAGGAGCACAATATGAGGCTAAATTCCAGAATTCTGGGATCATGACCTGAGCCAGAGGCAGATGCTTAACTGACTGAGCCACCAAAGCACCCCTGTATTTATTCTTTTAAAAAATTTTAGGTAAAAATCATCTTTAAAACCTTCTGCTCTTGAACTTTCATTTGTTGTTTTTATTATTATTATTACTGCTTCAATCTCTTTGATATTAACTCGTTCAAATTTTCTATTTTATCTTGATTCAGAATTGTTAGATTGGAAGTTTGTAGGAATTTGCACATTTCTTTTAGGTTTCCTCTATTGTAAAATAATTTATAATTGACCTTTATTCTTAATTTTATTTCTGTTGTTTCAGTTGTACTTTTCCTTTAAGATTTTTGATTTTACATATTTAAATCTTCACTTTTTTTTCCCTTAGTTTGTCTAGCTAAGGGCTTGTAGATTTTGTTTATCATTAAAATAACTCAATTATATCATTAATTTTTACTATATATTTCATTTATTTCTGCTGTGGTATTTATTGTTTCATTTTTCCAACTAAATTTGGGTTTAGTTTTTTCTTTTTATAGTTGCTTGAGGTATAAATTTAGGTTGTTTATTTAAGATAAATATTTTTTAATATTGGCATTTATTACAATAAACTTTTCGTTTAGAATTGCTTTTTCTGCATCCTAAAAGCTTTGTTATATTATATTTTCATTTGGATAAAGATTTTTTCTTTGATTTCCTCTTTGACCCATTGGTCATTAAAGAGTGTTAATTGTAAAATATTTCTAAATTTTCCAATTTTCCACCTATTATTTATATAGTTTCATACCACTGTGATTAGTAAAGAACCTTGATACATTTCAAAGTTACACATTTATTAAGACTTTTTGTTTTATTTTTCTTTTGTGTCCTACCACATTAGCCCATCCTGGAGAATATTTATTGTATACTTCATAAGAATATATATTTTGCTCCTATTAAAAGGAATATTTTGTTTATGTTAGTTAGGTTAATTATTACAGAGTAGTTCAAATCCACTATTATATTACTGACTTTCTGTTTGTATAATATATTTGTTGTTGAAAGTGTTATATTAAAATTATTTACTATTACTGTGTTGGTTTTTATTTTCCTTTTCAGGTCATTTAATACTTGCTTTATATACTTAAGCTCCTGATACTGGGTGTTAATATACTAACAATGGTGATAGTGTACTGGCTAATATATCCCTTTATCAATATGTAGCATTCTTTATCATTTGTGATAATTATTGATTGATTGTAATTATCTGTGTAAGATTTTTATTTATTTATTTATTTATTTTTGTTTATTTTGTTCAAGCACTCATTGTTATATGCAACTAATGAATCTGACACTACATTAAAAAGTTATGCTGGCTAACTAAACATGATAGTTTTTCATTTAAAGTATTTGTCTGATCTAAGTATAGATCTTCCTGTTCTCTTTCTTTTCTTTTCCATAGTAAATCATTTTCCATATCTTCTTTTTTAGTCTATGTGTGTTCTTAAGACTGAATGATTTCATTGTACAGAGAATAAAGTTAGTTCTTGTTGCTATTGTATTTTATATATTCATTCATCTATCTTAATATTTTATTATAGTAAATGTATATGTACATAAAATTTGCCATTTTAACCATTTTTAAGTGTGCAGTGCTATTTTTAAATTAACATATAACGTATTATTTGTTTCAGGAGTGCAGGTCTGTGATTCATCAGTTTTACATAACACCCACCACAACACATACTCCCCCCAATATCCATCACCCAGCCACCTCATCCCCTCATCCTCTCCCCTTCAGCAACTGATAGTTTGTTTCCAAAGATTAAAAGTTTCTTATAGTTTGTCTCACTCACTGGTTTCATCTTGTTTCATTTTTTCCTCTCTTCATCTGTGATCCTCTGCCTTTTTTCTTGTATTCCAGATGTTACTGAGATCATATGATAATTGCCTTTCTCTGATTGACTTATTTCACTTGTATAATACCCTTTAGTTCCACTCACATTGTTGTAAATGGCAAGATTTCATTTTAAAAAGGTATTTATTTATTTATTTATTTGTCAGAAAGAGAGAGAGATCACACAAGCAGGCAGAAAGGCAGGCAGAGGTGGAGAGAGAAGCAGGTTCTCTGCCAAGCAAGGATCCTGATGTGGGACTTGATCCCAGGACCCTGGGATCATGACCTGAGCTGAGGGCAACTGCTGAACCCACTGAATCACTCAGGCATCCCGCAAGATTTCATTTTTTAATGAGGGCTATCATATATACCCCATCTTTATCCATTCATCTGTCAATAGACATCTGGACTATTTTTGTAGTTTTACTATTGTGGACAGTACTTCTATAAACATTGGGGTGCAGGTGCCCCTTCAGATCACTGCATTTGTATCTTTGGAGTAAATACCCAGTAGTGCAACTGCTGGGTTATAGGGTAACTCTATTTTCAACTTTTTGAGGAACCTCCATACTGTTTTCCAGAGTGGCTGTAGCAGCTTGTATTCCCAGCAACAATGTTAAGAGGGTTTCCCTTTCTCTGCATCCTCACTAATATCTGTTGTTTCCTGGATTGTTATCCTAGCCATTCTAACTGGTGTTATGTGGAATCTCATTGCGATATTGATTTGCATTTTCCTGTTGTCCAGTGATGTTTAACACTTTTTCATGTGAGGGGGTGGAAAACCATTTATCATGCTAATGGAACTCTATAGAAAGCTGGGGTCACAATCCTTATATCAGGCAAACTAGATTTTAAGCCAAAGACTATAATAAGAGATGATAAATGAAACTATATCATAATTAAAGGGCCTATCCAACAAGAAAGTTGTAAATATTTATGTCCTTAACATGGGAGCAGCTAATTAGTAAGCTAATTAATAACAAAATCAAAGAAACTCATCTAAATAATAGGGAACTTTAAATTTCCCTCACAGCAATAGATGATCATCTAAGCAGAAATATTCAA
The DNA here is from genome assembly GCF_002288905.1 of Enhydra lutris kenyoni. Lineage (NCBI taxonomy): Eukaryota > Metazoa > Chordata > Mammalia > Carnivora > Mustelidae > Enhydra > Enhydra lutris. Next base: position 263,885 of record NW_019154225.1, on the reverse strand, counting down.
GGAAATAAGGACTTTGAATGACACACTGGACCAGATGGACTTCACAGATACATTCAGAACGTTATAACCCAAAGCAACAGAATACACATTCTTCTCAAGTTCCATGGAACATTCTCCAGAGTAGATCACATACTGCATCAAAAATCATGTCTCAACTGCTACCAAAAGATTGAGATCTTTCCCTGCATATTTTCAGACCACAATGCTTTGAAACTAGATCACATTTATACGAGGAAAGTTGGAAAAAACTCAAACATGTGGAGGTTAAGGAGTATCCTACTAAGGAAGGAATGGGTCAACCAGGAAATTAAAGATTAAAAAAATCATGGAAACAAATAAAAATGAAAATACAGCTCTTCAAAAATCTTTGGATGTAGCAAGGGCAGTCCTAAGAGGGAAGTATAAAGCACTACAAGCCTTTCTCAAGAAACAAGAAAAGTTTTCTGTGCCTGGGTGACTGAGTTGGTTAAGTGTCTGCCTTCAGCTCAGGTCATGACATCAGGGTCCTGGGATAAAGCCCTGCAGCAGTCTCCCTGTCCAGTGGGGAGCCTGATTCTCTCTCTCCTTCTGTCTCTCCCCCACATTCATTCTTTCTCACTCTCTCTCTCTTACTCTGCTCTCTCTCTCTTTCAAATAAATAAAGATCATTAAAAAAGAAACAAGAAAGTTCTCAAATATACAAGTAACCCTACACATACAGGAGGTGAGGAAAGAACAGCAAATAAAGTGTAAAGCCAGCAGGAGAAGAGAAATTACAAAGATGAGTGCAGAAATCAATGAAATAAAACCAAAAGAATGGATCAATGAAAATAAGGGCTGGTTATTTGAAAGAATTAGTAAGATTGAGAAACCCCTGGCCAGACTTATCAAAAATAGAAGAAAAATAACCAAAATAAATACAATCATGAATGAGAGGTGAGATCACAACCAAAACTGAAGAAATGTAAGCAATTAAAAGACCATATTATGAGCGACTATATACCAACAAATTAGATAATCTGGAAGAAATGGATGCATTCCTGGAGAGGTATAAACTACCAAAGGTGCCACCATTTTTAATTCATTCAACCAGTCTATCTTCAGTTGGAGAATCTAATCTGCCCAGCTGGAGGTACCTCTATGAAAGGAAAGTTGAATAATTAACATTTGTACGGCACTTAAATATCCTTATCTCTCATAGTCCAAATTCCTTTCATTGGCTATATCCAAACATATACCTTGGGCAGTGAATTGATGTAGTTCCAGTAGTTTAGACTCCAGAACATCATCTGTGAAAGGATAAATAGTGAATCTAGAGGGCTTCAAAAAATATATCATACACTTAACTTGCACACTTATGTTTATCTAACTGAGATTATTTGTTCTTCCTGAACACATTAAATGAAATATTTTAGATTTGAAAAAATAAAATTAGACATTACTATTAAAATATACTTCCTCCTTTTTTCTTCTTTCTTATTTTGTTTTCTAACTCTTTATATATATATATATAATTTTCTATCTCTTTTTCTATATATATATTTTCAACATATATAATACACACAATCACGCACACTCACATACATATACCTATACATATGTGAAATTTTTTTTCCTTTCCTTTGTAAAATGTTTATGTTAATTTTCAATATTTGAGTTTTTACTAGTTTTAATTTTTAAGCATTCATTGAATACTTGATTTAAACTATACTCTTCTAGGAAGGGAGGACAAGATGGCAAGGAAGTAGGAGGAGGCGCCTTTTCAACCTGTACCCTAAAGTGAGCTGATTACCTACCAAAGAACTCCAATCACCCATGAAAACATCCTGAGATCAGAATTATACACGTCTGGATCTCTACAGAGGCAAAAGACGCCAGTGGGCAGGTTAAGCGTTATGGGAATGTCGGACTAATATCGGAAGATAAACAAAAGGGGGAGGGAGCCACCAGAAGTGACAGATCAGAAAGTAATACCCCAAAATGAGAGTGCCCTGCATCTGGGGACCAGCATTAACTTGGAGTCTGGTTGAAATCACTCAAAGAGAGCAAAGGATTGTGGGAGGAAATTGTGGGAATTGGGGCAGCTTGGGACAGGGGCTTAAGTCCCCGGACCCAGGACAGCCTCCCCTGGCACTGAGCCAAAGAGAGTGCAGCGGAGAAACCAGGTCTTGGTCCCTGAGCCAACAGCTCTGGCTCCTGTGAGGGGCTGGGAGACTCGCCAGATAGCAGAACACCAGAACACCGAGCCTTGCTAACAGAGCCTGAGACGAATGCGCCCCTCAACCTCCCCTGAGAAAGGTGCGTGAAGGCTCAGCCTGGCACTCTTAGACCCGCGCCATTCCACCAGAGCCTGAGTCGTGGGCACGCAATCCTCACCCTCCCCTGAGAGACGTGCATGCAAGCCCAGCACTCTTAGACCCAGAAAGACCAGGCACTCCCAGCCTGGGCCAGCGGGAAAATCTGTGTGTGATCTCTGCTTGGAAACTCTCTGGCGGTCTAGAGCTGCCCAGACAGCCACCACAGCTGTGGTTTTGGGTACAAGCAGAAGATCCCGCATCCCCAGGGACCACGACTCAGAACCTGCTCTGCCAGTGGCAAAGGGGGAATTTATTTGGGCTCTGCAGCCAGACTGATGTTTCTCTCTTGGAGGTCAGGGTGCAGTTTGTTTTCCTCTAAACCTACAAAACACATCAAAAGCGGTTAAGGCGAGAGAGAAAAAAAAAAAGTGAACAAACATAAAAAACTCCAGAGAACAAAAGCCTTAAAAAAAAACGGTTTCCTCAGAGCCCACACCCTTGAAGGGTACAGGAGGACTTAATCCAGGGATTAAGTCATTGACTGAAAATCCACGTGGCAGGCCCCTCCCCCAGAAAACCAACCAGGAAAGAAAAAAAAAAAAAAAAAAGAAGAACACAAGAGAACAACCACCACAACTTCATAGGACAACTATTATTTTTAAATCGTCCCCACTATTCTGGTTCATCTTTTTAAATACAGATAATTTTTTAAACTATTTACCATCAGTGAGATGTCCAGTACATCAAATTCCATAACAACCTCCTAACCAGAACTTTTTGATACATACACCTGTGTTTTTCTTTTGCATTTCTATTTTTTAATTTTAGTTTAGTCTAGTTTATTCCTTTTTTATTTTTTTTTTCTAATATTCATATAGAGTTAAACTTCAAGGTTTCCTCTTTCACCAGTCAAGGCTACCCCTATAGGTAAACCAATTTTTAATCCCCCTTTATCTTAGGAAAGTTGAGTCCTTTAATAAAGATATCAACATACATCCAGGAAAAATCAAAACAATCTTCATCACCCACACTGAGAATTTATAACCACTCTTCTATCTTTTTCTTCCTCCAGTGTTTCTGTGTTTTTGTGTTTGTCCTGATAGTATATAAATCTTATACCTGGGGTTCTTTTTGACGAGGTTCTTCTTTTATTTGCTTGTATATATATATTTTTTTTTTCTCTTGTCATATACTTTTATCAGTCTTTTTGTTTGTCTGTGTTTGTTTGTATACTTCATAAATCTTACCTTGGGGCCCATTTGGGCTTAACCTTCTCTTTTATCTGCCCCTTTTTTCCTCTCTCTCTCTCTCTCTCTTTTTCTTTTTCTTTTCTTTTTCCTCTCATTTGGGTGGGGAATCCTGACTGCTCAGAAGTGTTCCAGGGTGCACCTTGACTGCACCATGGTAGATACATCCAGCTACATCCATTCAGTCATCTCTCACGAAAATGACTAGGAGGAAGAATGCCCAACAGAAGAAAAATACAGAAGATGGACCTTCTGCAACAGAGCTAATGGCTATCAACATAGACAATATGTCGGAAAGAGAATTCAGGCTAACAATTATCCAGGCAATAGCTAGGTTGGAGAAAGCCATGGATGACCAAATGGAGTTGATTAGGGCAGAACTGAAAGCGACCTGGGATGATGTTCACAATGTTAGGGAAGAACTGAAAGACACCAGGGATGAGGATCAAAATGCTCTCAATGAGTTCCAATCTAATCTAAACGCTCTCAAAGCTAGGGTAACTGAGACAGAAGCTAGATTTAGTGATCTGGAGGACAAACAGATAGAGAGAAAGGATCAGGAGGAAGCCTGGAACAAACAGCTTAGAAGCCATGAAAACAGAATCGGGGAAATAAATGATGCCATGAAACATTCCAACGTCAGAATTATTGGAATCCCTGAGGGGAGGAGAAAGAAAGAAGTCTAGAAGATACAGTGGAACAAGATCTTCATGAAAATTTTCCCAGTCTCGCAAATGGAACCAGTGTTCATGTACTAGAGGCCGAATGGTCTCCACCCAAGATTATAGATTTCAAAAAAAATATCAAGGCACCTGAGAGTCAAATTGAGAAATCACAATTGTAGAGATAATCTCTTGAAAGCCGCTAGGACAAAGAGGCTCCTTACTTACAGAGGAAAGCCCATCAGAATAACGTCAGCCCTGTCCACAGAGACTTGGCAAGCTAGAAAGGGCTGGCAAGATATATTCAGGGCGCTAAATGAGAAGAACATGCAGCCAAGAATACCTTATCCAGCAAGAATGACATTCAAAACGGATGGAGAGATAAAGAGTTTTCAAGACCGGCAAGGTTTAAAGGACTATGCAACTACTAAGCTGACACTGCAGGAAAAATTGAGGGGGGTTCTAAGAAAGAGGAAAAAATCCTAGGAATAGCACTGAACAGAAATATAGAGACAATCTACAGAAAGAAAGACTTCAAAGGTAACAGGATGTCAATAAAAATGTAACTATCAATGATCACTCTCAATGCGAATGGCCTAAATGCGCCCATAAAAGACACAGGGTTGCAGATTGGATAAAACGACAGGACCCATCCATATTTTGTCTAAAAGAGACCCATTTTGAACCTAAAGATACACCCAGACTGAAAGTGTGGGAATGGAGAAGCATCTTTCATGTAAGTGGCCTCAAAAGAAGGCCGGGGTAGCGATTCTCATATCAGATAAATTAGATTTTAAACTAAAAACTGTAGACAGAGATACAGAAGGACACTACATCATTCTTAAAGGGACTATCCACCAAGACGACCTAACAATTGTAAATATCTATGCCCCCAATATGGGAGCAATCAATTACAAAAGAAAACTAATAATCAAGATAAAGAGTCATATTTATATGAATACATTGATAGCAGGAGATCCTAACATGCCACTCTCACTAATAAACAGATCATCCAAGCAGAAAATCAATAAACAAGAGCATTGAATGACACATTGGACCAGCTGGACCTCATAGATATATACAGAACATTCCACCCTAAAACAGAATACTCATTCTTCTCAAGTGCACATGGAACCTTCTCAAGAATAGACTACATACTGGGTCACAAAACAGGACTCAACCGATACAAAAAGACTGAGATTATTCCCTGCTTATTCTCAGATAACAATGCTTTGTAACTGGAGCACAATCACAAGGAAAAGTTCAGAAGGAACTCAAACACCTGGAAGCTAAAGTCCACCTTGCTTAAGAATGCTTGGATCAATCAGGAGATCAAAGAAGAACTGAAACAATTCATGGAAACCAATAAGAATGAAGACAATTTGATCCAAAACCCATGGGATACAGCAAAGTTGGTCATAAGGGGGAAATAAATAGCCATCCAAGCCTCCCTCAAAAAAATAGAAAAAATCCAGAATACACCAGCTGTCTCTACACCTTAAAGAACTGGAGAATCAACAAGAAATCAAACCAACTCCACACATAAGAAGGGAAATAATCAAGATTAGAGCTGATATCAATGAGGTAGAAACCAGAGATACAATAGAATGTATCAATGAAACTAGAAGCTGGTTTTTTGAAAGAATCAATAAGATCAATGAACCATTGGCCACACTAATCCAAAAGGAAAGAAAGCCCAAATTCATAAAATTATGAGTGAAAAGGGAGAGATCACAACTAACACCAAGGAAGTAGAAACAACCATCAGAGTTATTATCAACAGTTATATGCCAATAAGCTAAGCAACCTAGATGAAATAGATGCATTCCTGGAAAAGTATAAACTCCCAAAATTGAACCAGGAAGAAATTGACAACCTAAATTGACCGATATCTAGTAACGAGATTGAAGCAATGATCAAAAACTTCCCAAAAAACAAGAGCCCAGGACCTGATGGATTCCCTGGGGAATTCTACCAAACGTTCAAAGAAGAAATAACACCTATTTTCCTGAAGCTGTTTCAAAAAATTGAAGCAGAAGGAAAATTTTCACTCTTTCTATGAAGCCAGCATTACCCTGATCCCAAAATCGGGCAAAGACCCTACCAAAAAGGAGAATTTCAGATCAATATCACTGATGAATATGGATGCTAAGATTCTCAACAAAATCCTTGCAAACAGGATCCAACAGCATATTAAAAAGATTACCCACCATGACCAGGTGAGATTCATTCCTGGGCTACAAGGATGGTTCAATATTCGCAAATCAATCAATGTGATAGAACAAATTAATAAGAGAAGAGAGACGAACCACATGGTCCTCTCAATTGATGCAGAAAAAGCTTGCAGCCTTCCCCTTGAGATCAGGAACATGACAAGGATGCCCACTCTCACCTCTCTTATTCAACATAGTATTAGAAGTCCTAGCAACAGCAATCAGACAACAAAGAGAAATAAAAGGTATCCAAATTGGCAATGAAGAAGTCAAACTCTCTCTCTTTACAGATGACATGATTCTTTATATGGAAAACCCAAAAGACTCCACCCCCAAACTACTAGAACTCATACAGCAATTCAGCAATGTGGCAGGATACAAAGTCAATGTACAGAAATCAGTGGCTTTCTTATACACTAACAATAAAAATACAGAAAGGGAAATTAGTGAATCAATTCCATTTACTATAGCACCAAGAACCATAAAATACTTGGGAATAAACCTAACCATAGAAGTAAAGGATCTGTACTCGAGGAACTACAGAACACTCATGAACGAAATTGAAGAAGACATAAAAAGATGGAAGACCATTTATCTCTTGGACGGGAAGAATAAACATTATTAAAATGTCTATACTGCCTAGAGCAATCTATACTTTTAATGCCATTCCAATCAAAATTTTTTTGATTGTATTTTTCAAAGAGTATTTTTCAAAGAGTATTTTTCAGTATTTTTCAAAGAGCTGGAGCAAATAATCCAGAAATTTGTATGGAACCAGAAGAGACCCCGAATAGCTAAGGAAATGTTGAAAAACAAAAATAAAACTGGGGCGATCACGTTACCTGATTTGAAGCTTTACTACAAAGCTGTGATCACCAAGACAGCATGGTACTGGCATAAAAACAGACACATAGACCAGTGGAACAGAGTAGAGATCCCAGATATGGACTCTCAACTCTATGGTCAAATAATCTTCGACAAAACAGGAAAAAATATACAGTGGAAAAAAGACAATCTCTTCAATAAATGGTGCCAGGAAAATTAGATAACTATGTCTTGAAGAATGAAACTCTACCATTCTCTTATACCATACACAAAGATAAACTCAAAATGGATAAAAGACCTCAACGTGAGACAGAAATCTATCAGAATCCTAGAGGAGAACATAGGCAGTAATCTTCGATATCAGCCCCAGCAACTTCTTTCAAGATATGTCTCCAAAGGCAAAGGAAACAAAAGTGAAAATAAACTTTTGGGAATTCATCAAAATCAAAAGCTTCTGCACAGAAAAGGAAACAGTCAAGAAAACAAAGAGGCAACCCATGGAATGGGAGAAGATATTTGCAAATGACAGTACAGACAAAAGTCTGATATCCAGGATGTATAAAGAACTCCTCAAACTCAACAGAAAAAAAAACAGATATCATATAAAAAAATGGGCAGAAGGCATGAATAGACACTTCTCCAATGAAGACATACAAATGGCTATCAGACACATGGAAAAATGTTCATCATCACTAGCCATCAGGGAGATTCAAATTAAAACCACATTGAGATATCACCTTACACCAGTTAGAATGGCCAAAATTAGCAAAACAGGAAACAACATGTGTTGGAGGGGATGTGGAGAAAGGGGAACCCTCTTACACTGTTGGTGAGAATGCAAGTTTGTGCAGCCACTTTGGAGAACAGTGTGGAGATTCCTCAAGAAATTAAAAATAGAGCTTCCCTCTGACCCAGCTATTGCACTACTGGGTATTTACCCCAAAGACACAGAAGTAGTGTAAAGAAGGGCCATCTGTACCCCAATGTTTATAGCAGCAATGACCACGGTCGCCAAACTGTGGAAAGAACCAAGATGCCCTTCAATGGATGAATGGATAAGGAAGATGTGGTCCATATAAACTATGGAGTATTATGCGTCTATCTGAAAGGATGAATACCCAACTTTTGTAACAACATGCATGGGACTGGAAGAGATTATGCTGAGTGAAATAAGTCAAGCAGAGAGTCAATTATTATATGGCTTCACTTATTTGTGGAGCATAAGAAATAGCATGGAGGACAAGGGATTTAGAGACGAGTAGGGAGTTGGGGGAATTTGGAAGGGGAGCTGAACCATGAGAGACTATGGACTCTGAAAAACAATCTGAGGGGTTTGAAGTGGCGGGGGTTGGGAGGTTGGGGGAACCAGGTGGTGGGTATTGGAGAGGGCACGGATTGCATGGAGCACTAGGTGTGGTGCAAAAACAAGGAATACTGTTATGCTGGAAATATAAATTTAAAAAAAGCAAAAAAAAAATGCCTATACTGCCCAGAGCAATCTAAAGGTTCAATGCCATCCTAGTCAAAATTCCACTGCCATTTTTCACTGTGCTGGAACAAACAATCCTAAAATTTGTATGGAACCAGAAAAGACCCCAAGTTACTAAAATTATTAAGGAAATGGTGAAAAAGAATATCAAATCTGGGGTTAACCCGTTGCCCAATTTGAAGTTTTACTACACAGCTGTGATCACCAAGACAGTATGGCATTTTCACAAAAACAGACATATAGACCATTGGAACAGTGTAGAGAGCCCAGATATGGACCACTACTTTATTGTCAAATAATATTAAAAAAAAAACAGGAAAAATATTCAGTGGAAAAATGTCAAACTCTTCGATAAATTGTACTGGGGAAAATGGACAGCTATTTATAGAAGAATGAAACTTGACAATTCTCTTACAACATGCGTAGAAATAAACTCAAAATGGATAAAATACTTTAATGTGAGGCAGGAATCTATCAAAATCCTAGAGGAGAACATAGGGAGTAACCTCTTCGACATCAGTCACAGCAACCTCTTTCAAGACATGTCTCCAAAGGCAAAAGAAACAAAAGCAAAAATGAACTTTTGGGATTTCATCAAAAGCTTCTGCACAGCAAAAGAAACAGTCAACAAAACAAAAAGGAAAATCACAGAATGGGAGAAGATATTCACAAATGACACTACAGCAAAGGGCTGACATCCAAGATCTATTAATAACTCCTCAAACTCAACACCCCCCCAAAAGAAAAGATAATCATGTCAAAAAAAATTGGCAGAATACATGAACAGACACCTCTCCAAAGAAGATGTACAAATGGCTAGCATACACACGAAAAAAATATCATCATCTTTATCCATCAGGGAAATTCCAGTCAGAACCTCATTGAGGTACTACCTTATACCAGTTACAATGGCCAAAATTAACAAGGCCATAAACAACAAATGTTGGAGAGGACGTGTAGAAAGGGGAACCCTCTTACTCCATTGGTAGGAATGCAGGTTGGTGCAGCCACTTGGAAAAAGTGTGGAGGTTCCTTAAGAAATTAAAAATAGATCTATTTACACTTTGTCTTGGCAGTCGCACTACTGGTTTCTTACCCCAAAGATACAGATGCAGTGAAAAGAAGGGCCATATGTACCCCAATGCTCATAGTTGCAATGGCCACAATTGCCAAACTCTGGAAAGAGCCAAGATGCCCTTCAACAGATGAATGGATAAAGAAGGTATGGTTCATATATACAATGGAGTATTATGCCTCCATCAGAAACGTTGAATACCCAACATTTGTATCAGCATGGGTGGGGCTGAAGGAGATTATGCTAAGTGAAATATGTCAAGCAGAGAGAGTCAATTATCATATGGTTTCCCTTACTTGAAGAGTATAAGGAATAACATTGAGGACATTAGATGAAGGAAAGGAAAAATGAATTGGGGGCAAATCGGAGGGGGAGATGAACCATGACTGTGGATTCTGAGAAACAAACAGAGTTTGGGAAGGGAGGGGGTGGGGAATTGGGTAAGCCTGGTGGTGGGTATTAAGGAGGGCACATATAGAGTGGAGCACTGGGTGTGGTGCCTAAAAAATGAATCTTGGGACACGGAAAAAGTAATAAAGTAATAAATAAATAAATAAATAAGGTATATTTACTAACTCTTCTTTAAATGTCTTCTAAAATTTCCCTGGGAACCCATCTAGTCCAGGACATTAGTGTGTTGGGAAATTTTGATTACTGATTCAGTTTATTTGTGGGTTGTGTGTCTGTTTCAATTTTCTATTTCTTGTTTCAGTTTTGGTAGATTGTATGTTTCTCTTAATTTGTCTATATCTTCCAGACTGACCAGTTTGTTGTCACATAATTTTTCATAGTATTCTCTTAGAATTATTTTTATTTCCATTGTATCAGTTGTGATCTCTCCTCTTTCATCTGTGATGATATTTGCATCTTTTCTCCTTTCTGAAAAGTCTGGACTGGATTTATGAGCATTATTATTTGTTATAAAGAACAAGCTCTTAAATTCATTAATCTGTTCTCCTGCTTTTGCTTGTTTGTTTCTGTATTATTTATTTCTACTCCAATCTTCATTATGCCCATTCTTCTGCCTGCCTTATGCTTTATTTCCAGTTCATTTTCTAGTTACTTTAGGTGTAAAGTTAGGTTGTATTTTTTTTCTTTCTTTTGAAGATTTTGTTTATTTATTTGACAGACAGAGATCACAAGTAGGCAGAGAGGCAGGCAGAGAGAGAAAGCAGGTCCCTGCTGAGCAGAAAGCCCGATTTGGGACTCGATCCCAGGACCCTAGGATCATGACCTAAGCTGTAGGCAGAGGCTTTAACCCACTGAGCCACCCAGGCACACCTATGTAGTGTTTTTGAGACTTTTCTTCCTTTTCGATGTTGGCCTGTATTACAATATCTTTCCCTCTTAGAACTGCCTTTACTACACCCCAAGATTTAGGACTGTCATATTTTCATTTTCATATGCTTCCATGTACTATTTTTTCTTCTTTAATTTCCTCATAAACCCATTCAATTTTTAGTAGGATTTTCCTTAACCTCCATGTATTTGTGGTTTTTCCATATATTTTTTGTGGTTGAAATCAAGTTTCATAGTGTTGTGATCAAAAATATCCATGGTATGATAAATTTTTTATTGTTATCACAATATATTTGTACTAGTTGATGGCTGATTTGTGAGCTCTTTTATGAACTATTCTAGAGAATGCTCCACATGCTTTAAAAAATAATGTATATTCTGCTGCTTTAGGGTGAAATGTCCTAAATATATCTGCTAAGTCCACCTGCTTTAGTGTGTCTTTCAAAGCCATTGTTTCCTTGTTGATTTTTTGCTTAGATGCTCTGTCCATGCCTGAAAATGAGGTGCTAATGTCCCCTACTATTATTGCATTATTATCAGTGAGTTTCTTCATGTTTATTGTTAAATGATTTATATATTTAGGTTCTCCCAAGTTAGGGGCATACATATTTACAATTATTAGAGTTCTTGATGGATAGACCCTTTAATTATGTTTTTTTTTTTTTGAGTGTTGTTATTCTTTCTTTTAAATCATTTTTTAAATTTATTTTCAGCATAACAGTATTCATGTTTTTGTACCACACCCAGTGCTCCATGCAATCCATGCCCTCTCTAATACCCACCACGTGGTTCCCCCAACCTCCCACCCCCCCACCTCTTCAAACCCTTCAGATTGTTTTTCAGAGTCCATAGTCTCTCATTGTTCACCTCCCCTTCCAATTTCCCCCAACTCTCTTCTCCTAACTCCCCATGTCCTCCATGCTATTTGTTATGTTCCACAAATAAGTGAAACCATATGATAATTGACTCTCTCTGCTTGACTTATTTCACTCAGCATCATCTCTTCCAGTCCCGTCCATGTTGCTACAGAAGTTGGGTATTCATCCTTTCTGATGGAGGCATAATTATGTTTTAATGCCTTTCTCATCTCTTGTTATAGTCTTTGTTTTAATATCTAGTTTGTCTAATATAAGTATGGATTCTCCAGATTACTTTTGATATCCATTACCAAAATGGAAGATTTTCCATCTCGTTACTTTCAATCTGCAAGTGTCTTTAGTTCTAATATGAATCTCTTCTGGGCAGCATATAGATAGATTTTGTTTTCTTTTATCCGTTTTGATCCCTATGTCTTTTTATTGAATTATTTAGTCCATTTACATTAAGAGTGATTTTTGATAGGAATAAATGTGGTGACATTGTGTTATCTATAGAGTTGATATAACCAGTTATGTTTTCTGATCCTTTCTAGTCTTTGTTGGTTTTGGTCTTGTTTTCCCACTGGAAGAGTTCCCCTTAATATTTCTTACAGAGCTGGTTTAGTGGTCAAAAACTCCTTTAGTTTTTGTTTGTCTGGAAAACTCTTTATCTCTTCTTCTATTCTGGATGATAGCCTTATTGGATGAAATGTTCTTGGCTGCCTGTTTTTTCCCCACATTTGACATGTTGCACGTATCTTCTCAGTTTCTTCTGGCCTGCCAACTTTCAGTGGACAGATCTGCTGTGAACCTGATCTGTCTTCCATTGTAGTTTAAGAACTTTTTCCCTTGCTCTTTTTTTTTATTTACTTGACAGATAGAGATCACAAGTAGGCAGAGAGGCAGGCAGAGAGAGAGAGGAGAAAGCAGGCTCCCTGCAGAGCAGAGAGCCTGATGTGGGGCTCGAACCCAGGACCCTGGGACCATGACCTGAGCCGAAGGCAGAGGCTTTAACCCACTGAGCCACCCAGGTGCCCCCCCTTGCTCTTTTCAGGATTCTTTTCTTGTCTGTATTTTGTGAATTTAACTATCATATGGTTTGGCAAAGATCAACAGAACAGAAAGTTCAGCAGAAAGTTTCCCCCAAGAATATAGATTCTTGAAAGTCCTTGAGACACCTAATAGTAAGAATGACAATTTATAATTGTAGGCAGACCCTCTTGAAAGCAGCCAGGAAAAAGAAGCTCCTTATGTAGAGGGAAAGCCCATCAGAGTAATGTCAGACCTGTCCACAGAGACCTGGCAAGCCATAAAAGGCTGGCAAGATATATTAAGGCACTAAATGAAAAGAACATGCAGCCAAGAATACTTTATCCAGCAAGACTGACATTCAAAATGGATGGAGAGATAAAGAGTTTCCAAGATCATCAAGGCTTAATAGACTATGTGAAAACCAAGCCGACACTGCAGGAAATATTAAGGGGGGGGGTTCTATAAAAGAATAATATAAATATATTATATTATATTATATTATATTATATTATATTATATTATATTATATTATATAATTATAGAAAAATATATATATATATAAGAAAAATCCTAAGAATAGCATTGAACAGAAATATAGAGACAATCTACAGAAATAAAGACTTCAAACATAACACGATGTCAATAAAAATGTATCTATCAATAATCACTCTCAATGTGAATGACCTAAATGCGCCCATAAAATGAAACAGGGTCGCAGATTGCATAAAACGACAGGACCCATCCATATGTTGTCTACAAGAGACCCATTTTGAACCTAAAGATACACCCAGACTGAAAGTGAAGGGATGGAGAAGCATCTTTCATGCCAATGGGCTTCAAAAGAAGGCCGGGGTAGTGAATCTCATATCAGAAAAATTAGATTTTAAACTAAAGACTGTAGTCAGAGATACAGAAGGGCACTACATTATTCTTAAAGGGACTATCCACCAAGATGATCTAACAATTGTAAATATCTATGCCCCCAATATGGGAGCAGCCAATTATATAAGAAAACTATTAATCAAGATAAAGAATCATATTGATATGAATACATTCATAGTAGGAGATCTTAACACAAAACTCTCAGAATTAAACAGATCATTGAATCAGAAAATCAATAAAGAAACAAGAGCATTGAATGACACATTGGACCAGATGGACCTCATAGATATATACAGAACATTCCACCCTAAAACAACAGAACAGACATTCTTCTCAAGTGCACATGGAACCTTCTCAACAATAGACAACATACTGGGTAACAAAGCAGGACTCAACCGATACCAAAAGACTGAGATTATTCCCTGCATATTCTCAGATCACAATGCTTTGAAACTGGAGCTCAATTACAAGGAAATTTTTGGAAGGAACTCAAACACCTGAAAGCTAAAGACCATCTTGCTTAAGAATGCTTGGATCAACCAGGAGATCAAAGAAGATCTTAAACAATTTATGGAAAGCACGGAGAATGAAGACACTTCAGTCCAAAACCTACAGGTTACAGCAAAGGCAGTCCTAAGGTGGAAATACATAGCCTCCAAGCTTTCCTTAAAAAAATTGAAAAATCCAGAATACACCAGCTTTCTCTACACCTTAGAGAACTGGAGAATCAACAACAAATCAAACCAACTCCACACATAAGAAGAGAAATAATTAAGATTAGAGCAGAGATCAATGAGGTAGAAACCAGAGATACAGTAGAATGTATCAAATGAAACTAGAAGCTGGTTTTTTGAAAGAATCAATAAGATCGATAAACCATTGGCCACACTAAACCAAAAGAAAAGAGAAAAAGCCCAAATTAATAACATTATGAATTAAAAGGGAAAGATCACAACTAACATCAAGGAAGTAGAAACAATCATCTGAAGTTAATATCAACAGTTATATGACAATAAGCTAAGCAAACTAGAAGAAATGGATGCATTCCTGGAAAACTATAAACTCCCAAAATTGAACCAGGAAGAAATTGACAACCTGAATAGACCAATATCTAGTAATGAGATTGAAGCAATGATCAAAAACCTCCCCAAAAACAGGAGCCCAGGACCTGACGGTTCCCTGGGGAATTCTTCCAAACTTTCAAAGAAGAAATAACACCTATTCTCCTGGAGCTGTTTAAAAATATTGAAGCAGAAGGAAAACTTCCAGACTCTTTCTATGAAGCCAGCATTTCCCTGATCCTTAAACCAGGCAAAGACCCTACCAAAAAGGAGAATTTCAGACCAATATCACTAATGAAATTGGATGCTAAGATTCTCAACAAGATCCTAGCAAATGGGATCCAACAGTACATTAAAAAGATTATCCACAATGACCAGGTGGGATTCATCCCTGTGTTACAAGGATGGTTCAACATTAACAAATCAATCAACGTGATAGAACAAATCAATAAGGGAAGAGAGAAGAACCACATGGTCCTCTCCATTGATGCAGAAAAAGCATTTGACAAAATCCAGCATCCATTCCTGATTAAAATGCTTCAAAGTATAGGGATCAAGGGAACATCCCTGAACTTCATAAAATCTATCTATGAAAGACCCACAGCAAATATCATCCTCAATGGAAAAAAAAAGCTTGCAGCCTTCCCATTGAGATCAGGAACACGACAAGGATGCCCATTTTCACCACTCTTGTTCAACATAGTATTAGAAGTCCTAGCAACAGCAATCACACAACAAAGAGAAATAAAAGGTATCCAAATTGGCAATGAAGAAGTCAAACTCTCTCTCTCTTCCCAGATGACATGATTCTTTATATGGAAAACCCAAAAGACTCCACCACCAAACTTCTAGAACTCATACAGCATGAGAATGTAACATAGCAGGATACAAAGTCAATATACAGAAATCAGTGGATTTCTTATACACTAACAATGAAAATACAGAAAAGGAAATTAGAATATCAATTCCATTTACTATAGCACCAAGATCCATAAGATACCTGGGAATAAACAAAGGGGTAAACGATCTGTACTTGGGGAACTACAGAACACTCACGAAAGAAATTGAAGAAGACAGAAAAAGATGGAGGACCATTCCATGGTCTTGGATCGGAAGAATAAACATTGTTAAAATGTCTATACTGCCTAGAGCAATCTATACTTTTAATGCCTTTCTGATCAAAATTCCACCGGTATTTTTCAAAGAGCTGGAGCAAATATCCTAAAATTTGTATGGAATCAGAAGAGACCCCGAATCGCTAGGGAAATGTTGAAAAACAAAAATAAAACTGGCTGCATCATGTTGCCTGATTTCAAACTTTACTACAAAGCTGTGATCACCAAGACAGCATGGTACTGGCATAAAAATAGACACATATACCAGTGGAACAGAGTAGAGATCCCATATGTGGACCCTCAACTTTATGGTCAAATAATCTTTGACAAAACAGGAAAAAATATACAGGGCAAATAAGACAGTTTCTTCAATACATGGTGTTGGGAAAACTGGACAGCTATATGTAGAGTGAAACTTGACCATTCTCTTACACCGTACACAAAGATAAACTCGAAATGGATAAAAGACCTCAACCTGAGACAGGAATCCATCAGAATCCTAGAGGAGAACATGGGCAGTAACCTCTTCGATATCAGCCACAGCAACTTCTTTCAAGATATATCTCCAAAGGCAACGGAAACAAAAGCGAAAATGATTTTTTGGGACTGCATCAAGATTAAAAGCTTCTGCACAGCAAAGGAAACAGTCAACAAAACGAAGAGGCAACCCACGGAATGGGAGAAATTATTTGCAAATGACAGTACAGACAAAAGGTTGATATCCAGGATCTATAAAGAACTCCTCAAACCCAACACACACAAAACAGATAATCATGTCAAAAAATGGGCGGAAGATATGAACAGACACTTCTCCAATGAAGACATACAAATGGCTATCAGACACATGAAAAACTGTTCATCATCACTAGCCATCAGGGAAATTCAAATTAAAACCACATTGAGATACCACCTTACACCACTTAGAATGGCCAAAATTAGCAAGACAGGAAACAACATGTGTTGGAGAGGATGTGGAGAAATGGGATCCCTCTTCCACTGTTGGTGGGAATGTAAGTTGGTGCAGCCACTTGGAAAACAGTGTGGAGATACCTCAAGAAATTAAAAATAGAGCTTCCCTATGACCCTGCCATTGCACTACTGGGTATTTACCCCAAAGATACAGATGGAGTGAAAAGAAGGGCCATCTGTACCCCAATGTTTATAGTAGCAATGACCACGGTCGCCAAACTGTGGAAAAAACCAAGATGCCCTACAACGGACGAATGAATAAGGAAGATGTGGTCCATATACACTATGGAGTATTATGTCTCCATCAGAAAGGATGAATACCCAACTTTTGTAGCAACTTGGATGGGACCCAAAGAGATTTTGCTGATTGAAATAAGTCAAGCAGAGAGAGTCAATTATCATATGGTTTCACTTATTTGTGGAGCATAACAAATAGCATGGAGGACAAGGGGAGTTAGAGAGGAGAAGGGAGTTGAGGGAAATTGGAAGGGGAGGTGAACCATGAGAGACTATGGACTCTGAAATACTATATAGTTTTATGATAAATAATTTGGGTATTATTAATGAGAAAAATGTTAGATTATTTATATTTAAGGTATTTTTCTAAATATAAGCATACCTCTAAACTGTGTGTTTTGCAGACAGTAGGGATATTAAAGATTTCATAGTTTTCAGAAAGTCTGTAATCTTTTTTTCCTAAAAATTGTTTACTTTTCAGCTTCCTGAAAGTAAGCTGAAACAAGTTTTGTTTTTCATGAGATGTGATTAAAGGACCTTGTAACTGAGACACAATTTAATAGTTGTTGGTTTGTCACTCTGAATTTACTGAAAGATACAGGGAGGATAGACTTTTGTTCAGGTTTTGACAAAGTCAGTTGGATTTTCAATACTTAAGGACTTCACAGGACACATGTGGACAACATAATAATGGTGCATTTACATGAATTGAAACTAAAGTGGTTCAATAAAACAATATTATCTAAGTAATAATTGATGATCAATATGCTGAGTAGGACCTAGACAAAAGTAATTTGTTTTTGATTGTTTGCATGATTGCCATATTTAGAAACCCATTTTATGTTCAATATTGAAAAAAATTAGTAATGATGTTTTATTACCCTATTTTTATACAGATTATGCCTCTAATACCAACAAACCTCACAATTGTGACAGAATTTATCCTCTCGGGATGTTCTACCAACAAAAATATATGCATTCTTCATTTAGTGCTCTTCTTTTTTATTTACGTCTGTGCTCTGATGGGCATCATCATGACCACAACTTTGGACCAGAATCTCCACACCCCCATGTACTATTTTTTGAAAAAGTTATCTTTTGGGGATCTCTGCCTAATTTCAGTAACAATTCCCAAATCTATTGCCAATTCCTTGTCTCATAGTAACTCCATTTCATCCACTGGCTGTGTTGCCCAGGTCTTTATGTTGGTTTTTTCAGCAACTACAGAACTATACCTCCTGACGGCAATGTGCTTTGATCGTTATGCTGCCATATGCCATCCCCTGAACTATGAAATCATCATGAACAAAGACATGTGTGTTCAGTTGACAGCCATATCGTGGCTGGGTGGGAATCTGATTGCTCTGATGCACACAGTTGTTACCTTCTCCTTATCCTATTGTGGGTCTAACATAATCCATCAGTTCTTTTTGACATCCCCCAGTTACTGGCTATTTCTTGCTCAGAAAATTTAATGAGAGAAATTGTACCTATTCTCATTAGTGTGATGTTGGATATCTACTGTTTTATTTACATCATAATTTCCTGTGTGAACAACTTTTCCACTGTGAAAAAGATTCCATCAACAGAAGGTCAGTCAAAAGCATACTGTACTTGCCTTCCACATCTGGTTGTAGTTGTATTATTTCTCTTCACTGGCATCTTTGCTTATCTGAAACCAACTTCAAGGATTCCTTCCATTAGTGACCTTTTAATTTCTATATTCTACACAATGGTGCCTCCAACCTTCAATCCCATTATATACAGTCTAAGAAATAATGCCATGAAAATGTCACTGCAGAGGTTGTTCTTTTTTTTTGCATTTTTAATAATAAGTATCATCTACAATTTTACACACATTATTTATTAGTATTTTTCTTCATTCTTTTTCTAGAACAGTTTTAGGTTAAAACGTTGATAGGGAATAAAGAAATTTTCTGTATAACAACTATATCCACAAATTCATAACCTTCCTGAGTAATAATCTAAGTCATCAGAATCACATATTTTAACAAAGATATACCTACACTGAAACCTTGTGATTAATCCAAAGTTCATACTTTACATTGGGGATTCTCTTAGTGTTTAACATCTATGGATTTGGAAAAACAGATAATGACATACATTCATCATATAATGTTCCACAGAGCATTTGTGCTATCCCAAAACTACATCATACCCTGCCCATTTTTGTCCCCTAACCCCTATCAGACCAGGTTTTCAATAATCATTTTATTGTCTCCATATTTTTGACTTTCCCAGAATGTCATGTAGTTGGAATCATACAATATAAAACCTATTCAGATTGGCTTTTCTTATTTACTAGTATACATTTAAATTTTCTCCATGTGATTTTGTGGCTAGATCATTTCCTTTTAATTGCTGTATAATACCCCATTTTCTTCATGTACCATAATTATTTACCCACTTATGTACAAAAGAGAATCTTGGTCCCCTCCAGATTTTGGCAACTAAAAATAAACCTGCTATAAACATCCTTCTGCAGTTTTATTGGTACATAAATATCCTTTGGATAAATATATAGGGGCATGGTTTTAGGGTTGTGTGGTAAAGTTAAATTCAGCTTCTTAAAGTTTTAATTCTAGTATACTTAACATAAACTGTTATATAAATTTCAGGTGTACAATATAGTGATTCAATGTTTCCATACATCACCCTGTGTTCATCACAACAAATGCATTACTTAATCCCCATCACTTATTTCATCCATCTCCGCCTCTGGTAACCATCAGTTTGTTCTCTATACTTAAGAGTCTATTTCCTGCATTGGCTGGGCGGCTCAGTGGGTTAAAACTTCTGCCTTCGGCTCAGGTCGTGATCCCAGAGTCCTGGGATCGAGCCCTGCATTGGGCTCTCTGCTCCCTGCTTCGTCCTCTCTCTCTCTCTTTCTCTCTGCCTGCCTCTCTGCCTACTTTTGATCTCTGTCAAATAAATATATAAAATCTTTAAAAAAAGAGTCTATTTCCTATTTTTTCCATTTTTTTCCTTTGCTCAATTGTTTGGTTTCTTAAGTTCCACATACTAGTGAAATCATATGGTATTTTTTTTTCCTCTAGACTGATCCATTTCACTTAGCATCTTACTCACTTTCTCCATCCATGCCTTTGCAAATGGAAAAAATTCATTTATTATGGTTGAATAATATTCTATTTCATACATGTATATACCACTTCTTATTTATCCATTCAACTATTTGTTTTCATTTGGGTTGACTCCATATTTTGGCTTTTTTACAACATTATTTTTCACAACATAATTTTTTACAACATTATTTTGTAAATAATGTTGCAATAAACACAGGGGTGTATGTAACTCTTTGAATTTGTGTTTTTATATTTTTGGGGTAAATCCTCCAATAGTCCCATTACTAGATCATATGGTAGCCCTATTTTTAACTTTTTGAGGAACCTCCATAGTGTTTTCCACAGTGGCTGCACCTGTTTATATTCCCACCAACAGTGTAAGAGGGTTCCAATTACTCCATATCCTTGCCAACACCTGTTGTTTCTTGTGTTGTTGATTTTAGGTATTCTGTCAGATATGAGTTGATATTTCATTGTGGTTCTGATTTGCATGTCACAGTTGATGAAAGGTGTTGGGCATCTTTTCATGTTTATGTTAGTCATCTAGAAATCTTCTGGGAGAAATAACTGTTCATGTCTTCTGCCCATTTTTAGTTGGAATTTTTTCCTGGGTGTTGAGTTACATCAATTCTTTATGTATTTTGGATACTAACCCTTATCAGACATGTTATTTGCAAATATCTTCTTCCATCACATAGGTTTCCTTTTAGATTTCTTGACTGTCCCCTTAACTGTGCAGAAGTTTTATTTTCATGCAGTCCCATAGTTTATTTTTGCTTATTTCCCTTGACTCAGGGGACAAACCTATAAAAATTTTGCTGTGGCAGATGTAAGAGACATTACTGCCTCTGCTCTCTACTAGGACTTTTGTGGTTTCAGGTATCACATTTAGCTCTTTAAGCCATTTTGAATTTATTTTGATTGTGGTGTAAAAAAGTGGTCTGGTTTCATTCTTTTGAATGTAGCTGCTTAGTTTTCTCAATACCATTTGATCAAGAGACTATTTTTCCCCATTGAATATATGCTCCTTCTTTGTTAACAATTAATTGACCATATAATTGTAATTTCTTGTAATTAATTTCATATAATTGTAATGTAATGTATAATTATATTTCTGGATTTTCTACTCTGTTCCATTGATGTATGAGCATATTTTTGTGCCACTGCCATACTATTTTTATTACTGCAAATTTATAATATAACTTGAAGTCTGGAATTTTCACACCTCCACTTTGCTTTGTCTTTTCAAGAATGTTTGGGCTATTCAAAGTCTTCTGTGGTTCCATATAAATTTTAGAATCCTTTGTTCTTTTTTTTAATTTTTTATTTCTTTTCAGCATAACAGTATTCATTGTTTTTGCACCACACCCAGTGCTCCATGCAATCCGTGCCCTCTCTAATACCCACCACCTGGTTCCCCACACCTCTCACTCCCCACCCCTTCACAACCCTCATATTGTTTTCCATTTTTGCTATAAACATTGGGGTACAGATGGCCCTTCTTTTCACTACATCTGTGTCTTTGGGGTAAAGACCCAGGAGTGCAATGGCAGGGTCATAGGGAAGCTCTATTTTCAATTAAGGAATCTCCACACTGTTCTCCAAAGTGGCTGCACCAACTTGCATTCCCACCAACAGTGTAAGAGGGTTCCCCTTTCTCCACATCCCCTCCAACACATGTTGTTTCCTGTCTTGCTAATTTTGGCCATTCTAAGTGGTGTAAGGTGGTATCTCAATGTTCTAATTCAGTGAAAAGTGCTGTGGATGTATTGAGAGTGATTGCTTTAAATATGTAGATTGTTTTGTATAATGTAGATATTGTTCTCCTTTTTTAAATTTAATTTTATTTTTTCAGTGTTCCAAGATTCATTACTTTTTAAAAATTTTTATTTATTTTTTTAAATTTCTTTTCAGTGTTCCAGAATTCATTGTTTATGCACCACACCCAGTGTTCCATGAAAGATGTGCCCTCCACAATACCCACCACCAGGGTCAGCAAACCTCCCACTCACATCCCCTCCAGAGTTCACAGTCTTTCATGGTTCATCTCCCCTTCCAATTTCCCCCAACTCCCTTGTCCTCCCCATCTTCCCATGTCCTCCGTGATATTCCTTATGCTCCACAAATAAGCAAAACCATATGATAACTGACTCTCTTTGCCTGACTTATTTCGCTCAGCATAATCTCTTCCAGTCCCATCCATGTTGCTACAAAAGTTGGGTATTCATCCTTTCTGATGGAGGCATAGTACTCCATAGTATATATGGACCACATATTATTTATCCATTGTCCATTGAAGAGCACCTTGGTTCTTCCCACAGTTTGGTGACTGTGGCCATTGCTGCTGTGAACACTGGGGTACAAATGGCCCTTCTTTTCATTATATCTGTATACCTGGGGTAAATACCCAGTAGTGCAATTGCAGGATCATAGGGAATCTCTATTTTTTAATTTCTTAAGGAATTTCCACACTGTTTTCCAAAGTGGCTGCACCAACTTGCATTTTCACCAACAGTGTAAGAGGGCTCCCCTTTCTCCACATCCTCTCCAACACAAGTTGTTTACTGTCTCGTTAATTTTGGCCATTCTAACTAGTGTAAGGTGGTATCTCCATGTGGTTTTGATTTGAATCTCCCTGATGGCTAGTGATGATGAACATTTTTCCATGTGTCTGATAGCCATTTGTATGTCTTCATTGGAGAAGTGTCTGTTTATAATTTCTGCCCATTTTTGACATGATTATCTGATTTGTGTGTGTTGATTTAGAGGAGTTCTTTTTTTTTAAAAGATTTTATTTATTTATTTGACAGAGAGAGAGAGAGATCACAAGTAGGCAGAGAGGCAGGCAGAGAGAGGGAGAAGCAGGCTCACTGCTGAGCAGAGAGCCCGATGCAGGGCTCGATCCCAGGACCCTGAGATCATGACCTGAGCTGAAGGCAGAGGCTTAACCCACTGAGCCAACCAGGTGCCCCAGAGGAGTTCTTTATAGATCTTGGATATCAGCCCTTTGTCTGTATTGCCATTTGTGAACACCTTCTCCCATTCTGTGGGTTGCCTTAACAATATTTATTCTTCAAGATCATAAATATAGATTATCTTTCCATTTCTTCGTGTCACCTTTAATTTCATTCACAAATGTCTTATGGTTTTCAGAATACAGATCTTTCATTTCCTTAAGTGTATTTCTAGGTATGTTATTATTTTTGGTACAGTTGTAAATGATACTGTTTTCTGTATTTCTCTTTCTGCTGCTTCATTATTGCTCTATAAAAATGCAACATATTTTTGTGCACTGATTTTATGTACTGCAATTTTAACTGAATTAATTTATCAGTTTTTAGTTTTTTGGTTGAGTCTCTTGTGTTTTCTGTATATAGTATCATGTCATCTGCAAATAGTGAAAGTTTCAATTCTTCCTTATCAAGCCATATGGTTTTATTTCTTTATGTTGTCTAATTGCTGTGGCTAGGACTTCCACTACAATGTTGAATAAAAATAATGAAAATGAACATTCTTGTCTTATTCCTGACTTAGAAGAAAGGCTCTCAGTTTTTCCCAAATGAGTGTAATGTTCACAGTAATGTTTTCATGATGGTCTTTATCATGTTGAGGTATGTTCCCTCTAAACGTACTTTGTTGAGGTCTTTTATTATAAAAGTTGTTTAAATTTGTCAAATGTTCTTTCCATGTCTATTAAAATTATGGTATGTTTTTTATCCTTTCTCTCATTTATGTAAGGTAACAGGTTGATTGATTTACAAATATTAAACCAATCTTGCATCTCAGGAATAAATCCTACATGAATGGATTTTTAATGTATTGTTGGATTTTAATGTATTGTTTCCTAGTATTTTGTTGAAGATTTTTGCCTCTATTTTTATTTGAGATATTGCTCTATAGTTCTCTTTTTTCATGGTGTCTTTATCTGCTTTTATAATCAGGGAGATACTGGCTTCATGGAATGAATTCACAAATTTTCCATCCTCTTCAATTTTGGAATAGTTTAAGAAGAATAGGTATTAATTCTTCTTGAAGAGTTTGAGCCAAGTTACCCTTCAACAGACAAATAGATAAAGAAGATATGGTCCATATATACAATGGAATATTATGCCTCCATCAGAAAGAATGAATATCCAACTTTTGTATCAACATGAAGAGGACTGGATGAAATTATGTTGAGTGAAATAAGTCAAGCAGAGAGTCAATTATCATATGGTCTTGCTTACTTGTGGAGCAAGAGGAATAACATGGAAGGCATTAGGAGAAGGAAAGGAAATGTGAATTGGGAGAAATCAGAGGTGGAGATGAACCATGAGAGACTGTGGACTCTGAGAAACAAACTGAGGGTTTTGGAGTGGAGCAGGGTGGGAGGTTAGATGAGCCTGGTGGTGGGTATTAAGGAGGGAACTTATTGCATTGAGCACTGGGTGTGGTGCATAAACAATGAATCTTGGAGCACTGAAAAAATAAAAGTAATTTAAAAACATGTTTGATAAAATTTGCCTGTGAAACTCTCTGGTCCTGGATATTGTTTGTTGGGAGTTTTTGATTATTAACTCATTCTTATGGGTAATTGGTCTGTTTGTATTTTCTATTTCTTGCTGATTCAGTTTTCATAGTTTATATGAATTTAGAAATGTATCCATTTCATCTAACTTGACCAATCTTTTGACATACAGTTTTTTATTCTCTTACAATTCTTTGTACTTCTGTGGAGTCATTCATTATTTCTTCTCCTTCATTTTGTGATTTTGTCTATTTTAGTCCTTTCACTTTCTTTATTTGTTTTTATTAATTAATTTTTTTGATGAGACTGGCTAGAGTTTTATCAATTTTGTTTGACCTTTTCAAAAATCAGCTCCTGGTTTAATCTGTTCTATTTTGGGGAGGAGGAGTTGTATTCTTTTTAATGATCCAATCTTTATTATACCCTTTTTGTTGTTGTTGTTATTTGTGCTCTAATCTTTATTATTTCTTTTTCTTTGTTTCTTTTTTTTTTTCTGTTCATTTGTTGCTTTTCTGTTCCTTTTCTAGATCCCATAGGCATAAGGTTACGATGTGTGTGATTTTTCTCTCTCTTTCAGGTAGGCTTGTATTACTATAAACTTCTCTCTTAGAGCTGCTTTTGCTGTAATCCAAAGGTTTAGGACCATGGTGTCTTCATTTTCATTTTTTCACGTGCTTTTTAAATTTATTTATTTTTGTTAATTTCCTGCTTAAAATATTCATTCTTTAGTAGCATGTTGTTTAACTTCCATGTGTTCATGCTCTTTTCATATTTTTTTCTTATGGTCAATTTCTAGTTTCACAGTATTGTGGTCAGTAGAGATGCCGGATATGACTTCAATATTTTTAAAATATTTTATTTATTTATTAGAGAGAGAGAAAGAGAGAGCACAAGCAGGGGTGGGCAGAGGGAGAAGCAGACTTCCTGCTGAGCAAGAAGCCCAATGTGGGGCTCAATCCCAGGGCCCTGAGATCATAAACTGAACTAAAGGCAGATGCTTAATTGACTAAGCCTCCCAGGCACACTTGACTTCAATCTTTTTTTTTTAAATTTGTTGAGTATTGTTTTGCACCCTCATATGTGATTTATCATGAGAAAATGTTCTTTGTGTATTGAAAAGAATGCATATTCTGCTGTTTTTGTTGGAACACTCTGAATACGGCTGTTACAAGCATCTGATCCAGTATATCATTCAAAGACACTGTTAGCTTGTTGATTTTCTGTTTAGATGATCTGTCCATTGATATAAACGAGATGTTAAAGTCTTGTACTATTATTGTTCTAATATTGATTATTTATTTTATGTTTGTTAGTAGCTGTTTTATGTATTTGGGTACTCCCATATTGGGTGCACAAATATTTACAATTATTTTAACTTATTTTTTAATTATAAATTTTTGTTGGACTATTCCTTTATTATCATATAGTGCCCTTCTTTGTTTTTTGTCATGGTCATTTGTTTTAAAATCTACTCCATCCAATATTAGAATTTTAGGACTCTGGTTTCTTGTGACCTCCATTTGTATGATGTATGTTTCTCTATCCCCTCACTTTCAATCTTCAGATGTCTTTAGGTCTGAAATAAATCTTTTATAGTCAGCAAATGGATGCTTCTTTTTTATGCATTTTATCACCCTATGTGTTTTGATTAGAGCATTTCATCCATTTATGTATAATATATAATCATTGAAAAATCTGTATTGTTTGTCATTTTATTACATGATTTTTGTTTGTTTTGCAGTTTTTTTTTTCCTGATCCTTTGTTCTCTTGCTCTTTCATGGTCCACTGGTATTCTTTAATGATATCCTTAAATTTCTCACTTTTCTTTTGACATATCTATTTTTTTTTAATTTGTGGTTATCATTTGGTTTATATATAACATCCTTTGTGTACCCATCTCCTTTAAGCTGATAGTCAATGCTGATTCTTCTTCTCCTTCTCCTTATTCTTATTCCTATTCTTTATTATTTGCTTAATTTTGAAATAATTCTTTTCTCCTCTCCCTTACAGATTTCAGATATTTGAAATTATATTTTACATCTTTTCGTTTAATAAATCCTTTGAATGATTTTTACAGAAATATTCATTTTTACTGTTTTTGTATTTCCTAATTTATCCTGTCACTTTTGTTCTCTTTTTTCCAATCAATAGTTCTCTTTAGTATTTCTTGCAGGCCTGCTTTTGTTGTTATGAACTCTTTAGTTCTTCTTTTGGTAAAAAAAAAAAAAAAAAAAAAAACTCTTTATATCTCCTCCTATTCTGAATAGCAGGCTTGCTGGATAGAGTTTTTTTGGCTGCATATTTTTCCCTTTCAGTATTTTGTATATATCATGACACTCCCTTACGGCCTGCTGTGTTTTTGGTGAAAAATCAGCTGATAACTTTAGGGGGTTTCTTTGTTTATAACTGTATTCTTTCATCTTGCCACCTTTAAAATTGTTTCTTTTTAAGTACTTTTTGCTATTTTAATTTCTGTGAGTCCTGGTGTGAACCTCCTTTAGTTGAATTTATTTGGGTATCTCTTTGGCTAATGAATTTGGAACTCTGTTTTCCTCCTCAGATTTGGGGATTTTTATCTATTATTTATTCAAAATTTTTCTTCTGCCTTTCTCTCTCTTCTTTTCTAGTATCCCTATAATGTGAATGTTATTATATTTGATGGATTCCCTGAGTTTTCCAAGTCTATTCCCATTATTTAGTGTCTATTTGTCTTTCATCTGTTCAGCTTGATTGCTATCTAGTACTCTATCCTCCAGGACTTTACACATTGCTCTGCTTTTTGCAATCTACTACTTATTCTATCTATTTTTATTTGTAATTATACTTACTCAGGTCTTTATTTGTGATATGTTCATTTTATCTATGTAAGGGGTCATAAAAAGGTCTTCCAGCCTTTTCTGAAGTTCAGTGTGTATCTTTATGAACACTAAATAAAATTCTCATTCAGGTATATTACTTATTTTTGTTTCATTTAGATCTCCTGCTGTGATTTTGCCATATTCTTTTACTTAAGACAAAAGCTTATGTTCTCATTTTGTTGATCTCTCTGTGCCCATTTCTTTGTGTTAGGAAAATCAGCTACATCTTCTGGTCTTAAAAATAATGACTTTACAGGGACCTGGGTGACTCGGTTAAGCATCCACTCATGATCTCAGCTCAGGTCATGATCTCAGGGTCATGAGATCAAGCCCCATATTGGGCTCTGTGCTGTGCATATAACCTGATTAAGATTCTCTCTCTCCTGTGGCACCTGTGTGGCTCAGTCAGTTAAGCAACTGCCTTTGGCTCAGGTCATGATCCCAGGATCCTTGGATGGAGCCCTGCATCATGTTCCCTCTCAGCAGGGAGTCTGCTTCTCCTTCTGCCCCTCCTCTTGTTTGTATTTTCTCTGTCTCTATCTCTAATAAATAAATAAAATCTTAAAAAATAGAGAAAATATTCTCTCTCCCTTTTCCCCTTGTCCCTCCCCACATTTGTATGTTGTCTCTTTCTCAAAGAAGAAGAAGATAAAGAGGAAGATGAAGACAAAGATGAACACGAAGAAGAAGAAGAAGAAGAAGAAGAAGAAGAAGAAGAAGAAGAAGAAGAAAAGTGACTTTATGAAGATCCTCTTTTTAAAAATATTTTGTTTATTTATTTGACAGAGAGAGAGAGAGCACAAGCAGGGGGGCAGCAAGAGCAGGAGAGGGAGAAGCAGACTCCCCCACTAAACAGAAAGACCAATTTGGGGATCAATCCCAAGCCCCTGGCTTGGATCCAGACCTGAGTCAAAGACAGATGCTTAACAGACTGAGCCACTTTGGTGCTCTTGAAGATTTCCTGTAGTGTCCTGTAATTCAGTGTGCTCTTTCACCAGAACCTCTCTCTACAGAGGAGTCCCCTATATGTATTGCTTGTATCTTGCTATTTTGTCTGGGTAGCTTTTACCTTCAGTCCAGACGTCCGCACTTACTTTCTGCCTCTGAAGGCTGTGATTGCTCTCTGTGGTGTAAGTGAGAACTAGGCAGATGGGTTCCAAGAAGGCATAAACACAGAAGGGCTCAGGGGTGAGACAATGATATTAGCATCATTTGCACTGAACCAGAAGTCTTAGGCAGGATCCCACAAGACACAATAGCAGTGTAGTGGCAGCATCTGGGAGTTCAGTGCATTATTGTGTGGGTGTCTACGGATGTGTAGTATCTGTGTTCTCTGCTGCTGGGATGGTGTGTAGCTTCTGTGCTAATGGTGGTGGCTGGGTGTATATGGTGTCTGTGCTCATGCTATCTAGCAGGGCACAAACTGTTAACAAAAATTGTGTTGAGCACAAGTCCTAGGCTAGATCTCCCAAAGCACAATGGCCATAGAGAGTGTTGTGCATGGAGGAAGTGGATGTGTGGGATAGCTGCAGGGGAAAAAAAAGTTAATTTCAGTGCCAAGACCAAGAGGTTTAGAATGGTAATTCCTCTGGAGAACTTGTGGGTGAGATAGGTTAGGTAGCCAGTAATTGTGCTGTGCCACCTCCCACAGATGGCTGGCTCACTGTTTATGCTGGGAGTTTGGGGAGAATCCTTTGATCCTGGAGAAGTCCTCCAACATGCTCTGAAGTCCTTATAAACAGATCTCACTTCAGTTTGCCTTATGTGTTGTGCCAGCTGTGGATGCTATGTTGCTTTACTTTAGGTTTCTTCAAGGGCACAGAACTACCGATCTCTCACTCTGCCAACTTTCCCAGTGCTGAGTCAGTTGACTTTTAAAGCTCCAGGTTCCAATACTCAGGTTATAAAAACTCATGGAATTGAGCCCCTCTGGTTTTCAAGGCCTGACATTGTGAAAATTCATTTTACCCTTGTAGGATCTCTCAATCATTCCACTTTCTATACTCCCAGTCCCCTCTCTTCCTCCAAGGGGCAGCTCCCTACCACCACTTCTCTCCTTCCTAATCTCTCAGATGCTGCTGCTTCTCTACGTTTCACTGTGGAATTTGTTCTGCCAGACTTTTGATCACTTTCCAGTTTATTCATTTGGATGTAATACCTAGTTGTAAACATGGAATGAGGTGAGTTTAAGGACCTCCTACTCTGCTGTCTTCCACAAGCATCCCCTATTCCTATGTATCTTATTATATATTTTGTGAAATTATAAATGGGATTGATTATTTAATTTCTCTTTCTGTTCCTTCATTATCGAGGTATAGAAATGCAACATAGTAGGAATGTTGATTTTGTGTGCTATGATGCAAAATTTCTAAATTGATTTTCCATTTCTAGTAGTTTTTTGGTGGAATTGTTAGTGTTTTTGATATGTAGTATCATGCCATCTGCAAATGGTGAAAGTTTTGCTTTTTCCTTACCACTTTTATTCTTTTTGGTTGTCTAATTGCTGTGGTAAGAACTTCCACTCACCACTTGAATAAAAATGGTGAGAGAGGACATCCTTGAGTCATTCTTAACATAGAGGGAAAGCTCTGTTTTTCCCAATTGACTGTGATGTTCACTGTGTGTTTTTCATCAATGGCCTTTATTATGTTGAAGTAGGTTCCCTCTGAAACCTACTTTGTGGAGAGTTTTTATTATGAATGAATGTTATACTTTGCTAAATGATTTTTCTATATCTATTGAAATGATAATATGGTTTTTATCATTTCTCTTACTGATGAGATATATCATTTTGATTGATTTGTAAATATTGAACCTCACTGGCATCCCAGGAATAAATCTTACTTGTTCATGGTTAATTATTGTTTAATGTTATTGTTAGATTTCTTTTGCTAGTATTTTGTTGAAGATTTTTGCATCTATGTTGGTAAAAGACAAGGCTGTGTCTCTATCTTTTTTGTTTGTGGTTTCTTTATCTGGATTTGTTATCACAATGACAGTGGCCTCATAGAAAAAAGTTATTTTTCCTTCCTCTTCTTTTTTTGGACTATGAGAACAATAGGTATTAATTTCTTTAATATTTAATTTAATTCTTTAAATATTTAATTCAATTAACCTGTGAAGCCATCTTGTCTTGGACTTCTGTTTCTTGGGAGTTTGTTTTGTTCTGTTTTTGTTTTGCTTTTCCCCTTTGGAGTTTTTTTGTTTGTTTTTGTCTTTGGTTTTTTTGTTTGTTTGTTTGTTTTTGTGATTCAATCTTTTTGCTGGTAATTGGTCTGTTCAAATTTTGTACTTCTTTCTGCTTCAGTTTTTGTAGGTTATATGTTTCTAGGAATTTATCCATTTCTTCTAGGTTATCAAATGTGTTGACATATTGTTTCTCATATTATTTTACAATTGTTTGTATATCTATGATGTTAGTCATTATTTCTCCTCTTTCTTTTGTTATTTTGTTTACTTGTGTACTTTCTTTTATGAGTCTGTTTAGAGGTTGGCTTTTTTGAAAGACCAGCTCCTGGCTGTTTGTTGTACTCTCTCTTCAAGGGTGGAAACTCTCTTCCGAATGCTTTCTGGGCTCTCATGAAGCTGAGGCTGCTGATTTTTAAAGTTCTATATTGAAGCCCTACTGGTTCAAATTGCTAATGAATTCATCCCATCTTATTTTGAAAACAAAATGTTAAAGGGACATCCTCTTCCCTGAGTGGGATCCACAGTGTGTTAGCCAATTTCTTGCCCTTTAACACATCCCTGTCTCACTCCCAACTGTGGTCAGTCAAGGTCCTTTTCACTCCTAAACTGCACATCTTCCCTTCTTATTTTCCTTGTTGTGACCTCTTCTCTATTTTTAGTTGTGGAGATTTTTGTTTGTTTGTTTGTTTTTGTTTTTGTGGTTTTTTTTTGTCCTCTTGTTGTTTTCTGGGTTATTTGTTGATGTGAGTGTTATTTAGTTTTGTCCATGGGGCAAGGCAAGCTTAGAATCCCTCTGCCCTGCTATCATCCCCTGAATATGCAGTTTTATTCTTTTTCATGTGAATATTAACTCCCCAAATTTATTGAAGACATTGTCCTTTACCTACTGTGTGATTAAAGCCCTTTCTTGTAGTCCTTGCCTAAAATTAGTTTTCTATAGATATGTGTGTTTATGTCTAGGCTCTCAAGTTCGTTATACTGATCTATGCTTTTTTTTTTTTTTAATGCCAGCACCATACTGTTTTGATTGCTATAGCTTTGTAGTATGCTTTGACATTAGGAATTGCAATGCCTCCAGTTTTCTTCCTTCTCAAGGTTTCTTTGGCTATTTGGTATCTTTTGTGGTCTCATAATGATTTTAGGAAATGTTTGTTTGTTTCTTTTCTCTTTCTGTTAAAATTTTCATTGGAATTTCTTGGGTTTGTATTGGATGTAGATTGCTTTGAGTAGTATGAGTATCTTCAATATATTAATTTTTCCAATCCAAAATCCCAAGATGTTTCCATTTATTTCTGGTTTTGTTTTGTTTGTTTGTTTGGTTGGTTGGTTTTTGTTTTGTTTTATCTTTCATGAATGTGTTTTAGTTTCAGGTACGTCATTGAAAGTTTTTAATATAATGTAAGTGACTGATGTTAAGCTTTTGATTACTAAGGCATCCACTTCATGGTCATCTATTTCTAATTAAGCACTTGCCAGCTACACAGCTATAAAAATAGCCAGATCATTCCAGACATGTAGTTCCTCTTTTTGATGAAGCTCTGATTAAAGTAAATAAGTAACCTTTTGAGCAATATTGCTTTTCCTTTCTTTTGCTTTCCTTCCTGCTCTTATGTATTAAATGCACCAAAAAAGTGAACCCATAAAATGCTAGACATCCCATCTTCAACTCCAGAAATGGCACAATACCAGATTCGTGCTTGTTCTCTCTCCCACAGTCTCACTGTATGGCTTTGGGCATCCCATGTAACCTCCAGGACTTGTGAGTAATAAGCTATTTTTTCCCCCAAATTTACCTGATGGTTGTTAAAAAGTTGAATATTGAAACCACAACAACCATGTTTTCTCCATCCATTGGCTTTGGTCAGAGGAATGTCTCTTGGGGCTCACCACAAGTATTGTGAGCCCAAACAAGTTCCCCCAGTTATTCTGGCCATTCACATCAGTAGCCATAGGCTGAGACAGACCCCAAACAATCAGAAATATTGCATAATTGCAATTCAGTTAGCTGAATTGCATAATTCAGTTAACTTACAGAAATGTCTTTTAGCTACCACTGGCTTAGTAACAAGGTAATCCTGATGGGTAGCACTATCTGGAGGGTAACACTTCTTTCTGGGGGTCTATTATGCTGTTGTATGCTATTGCACATTGCCTCTCCCATTGTGTTGCCTTTGGTATCCAAACCAAAATGTCACAACTGCCATTATAATATTATGCTCTCTATATGACTAAAGCCATATGGTCTAATTAGATAATTATAACACTGATTATAAAGACCTTAATTGTCTACTAATGTATTTGAGTGTCCTCCATGCCTTGATTCCAAGGAGAATTAAAGAGGGTGAACTGGATCTCAAGGCTCTTGTCATAAGGAAGTGCGCTGGACTAAATGCACAAAGAAAGAATATTCCAGTAGGTAAGAAAGATGGAAGTCTTCAATTGCAATGGCTGGGCTGGTTGGTGGTTGTGGAACTATGAGCCCTAACACAAATTACTGAAATAGTCTTACAATAGAAAATCATTACTAGCATTAACAGAAAAATACAGCAAAGACCTGAGGTTTCTATATTACCACTTTACTTGCTGCTGTCACTTTTTTTAGTCCCTGATCCAGTGGGATATCATGGGTCTAATTCCTGGCATGATGTTGCTAAAAAGATTAATAATGGACATATATACATATCCTGAACATCTGGTGCCTGTCTTTGTCTCCTAAGCATCATGGGGAGGTACAACTCTTTGAAAAATCCAAAATTCCCGTGGAAACCTCTTGAGCATTACTCACTGCCATGGCATAATTG
Source organism: Enhydra lutris kenyoni (assembly GCF_002288905.1). Lineage (NCBI taxonomy): Eukaryota > Metazoa > Chordata > Mammalia > Carnivora > Mustelidae > Enhydra > Enhydra lutris. The sequence continues at coordinate 230,186 of NW_019154225.1, read as the reverse complement.
CATGAAGAAGTTCTGGTTTGTGTTCAAGGGGTGTAGGGATTTTACCCAAACAGCCTATGCATGTTATGTTAATGGAGGTAGGACTTAATCTTGGTAAGGTCTTTTTGTACCTTGGGAAGATAAGCAGCCACCTCTAAAAAGGGTTCACAAAAATGTCATCTACAAATTTTTCTGACAGTAATATGTAATGTAAATTTAACAGGAAAAAATCAAAGATGTAGAAACTGAGATTAGATGCTATAGCTTAACTAAAATGCAAGCCTTTCTTAAAGTTTCTGTAGCAGGAAAAAGAAGGGCTATTGCAGGTTATGGAGTGGACTTTGAATTGTTATTCATGGATGCTAGAATCCATCAGATGACTTGTATATCTAAAAATCCTAAAATCCTTAGACATCTCCAAGATCCATCTAGGCTATTAGTTGGCTTTCTCTGAGATACCACAGATTCTGAATCCCCCACCCCACCTTAGATTCCCTTGAATGGCATAGAACCAAGAAACATGCCTCATAAAATGTACTTAACACCAAGGAAACAGCTGTTACAGTGTACTCTAGTGAGGATAAAGAGGTATAAGGGAAATAAAAGGTTCCCAAAGCATCTAATATTTGTACCAAGGCCCTCTCTCTTCTCACTGGAAAGTTTACTGAAAGGTACCATGCCAAATCTTCTATCACAGGCTTCACCGCTAAAGCTCACAGCTTTAGCATTATATGAAACATTATATGAAGCCCATCTCCTGCTGGTGCACAAAACTGGCATAGTCTAATGAACTTATCATTCTTATGACCATAGTGACCCAAATGTCCTCTTTTCATTTCCAACCCTGAAAATGCCCCATGTGACCCTGGGTCCAGGGAACTCATTTTAAATGGTGCTCACAATAATTCAAGGACAGAGTTATTTCATTTAATTGGGACAGCCAAAACCATTCAAAAGACACTGGATAGCATTAATTTGATTGTGAGACATGAAAGAGTTTCTTACCCAGGCACCCTGATATTTCCAATTCATGCCCCTCTACTTCCACTGGTCCAGAATTAATTCCCCTGAACAAATTTCTCTCAAATAAGACCTTTCCATTATCTCCTCAAAAAACTCTTAATTTAATGTTTCACCTTATGGAAATACACAGACAAACCTCTACAGAAATTTACATTTCTGACCACTTACATTTCTGACCACTTAATTCCTAGACAGCCAGTCTCTAAACTCCAGTCCCTGAAACAATTATTCTCCCAGCTGTGGCTTTCTTCTGCCATTTTTCCTCTTGCCATTCATGTGTTTTCTGACCCTCTGAGCCTCTGATATTTTATTTGCTTTCTTCCAACACGTCCATAAATGGCAACTACCTAAGTCCCTGGGAAATTGTCAACTTCTTGGGGTTTGTCCTACTTGCCTGGGACAATTGTTACTATGCCTCTTTGGTGGTAGAATGGAAAAATAAAAATGTGCATACTGTTTGGTTCTATTAGATACCAAGACCTCAGTCACATTCATTCTAGACAACCCCTCTAAATCCTTCTATGCCCTATAAGGCATTGCTGGTAAAATAGTCAAAGTTGTACAAACCCATTCAGAACAAGTACTGGGATGATATACCTCAAACATCTTCTGATTACGTCCCCCACCACTCTTTATTTTCCTATTAAAAACATGGATGTATTAGCATAATGCCAAACCACATGAAAAACCCAAGTTATTGGCCTTTCTGTGGGAATTGACAAATAGACACTGGTGGCTTTTCTCTGTTAAAGCTGGTAAACACTCCCAGTACTTACTTAAAGAGGAAAGCAGAGGACTCCATCCTGTCACTAACAATATGCTTGAGAAGGGAGTCAGTAATCCCACCATATCCCTTTTAAACAGCTTCTTGAACTGGTACTTAATTTAGCTATGAAAAATGACCCTCAGCATTAACTACCAAACTTCATTGCTGAGGTTCTCCTAATTTAGGCTCCAATTCTTAATATTATAGAACAGATTGAGGACATACGGTGGGTTCAAAGAACATCCTTTGTAGTCACTGACATAACTAATATGTTCTGTTCTTTTCCCATGATTGGGGAATCTCAGGTCTAATTTGTTTTCACTTTTGAAGATGTTCAGTATACTTTTATGTGGCTCTAAGTGAAATATTTAAACAGCCTTGTAATTGCACATAATCTGTGCTATCAGGATTTAAATACCTTACGATCAGAAAATTGTCTTTTGAGGAATTATATTGGCAACCTTATGCTCAGACATCCTTCTGAGGAAGTGGTACAGGCTGATTAACCCATGCTCACAGACCACCTGCTCTAATGTCATTGGGCAAATGTTCCAAAAATGGTCCAAGGTCATAAGAAAGAAAGAAGGAAAGGAGAGAGAAAGAAAGAGAGAGAGATAGGAAGAGATGAGAAGAGAAAAGAAAAAAAAGATACAAACCCTAATCTTATCTGTCAAGTCTCAGGACATCATTTGGTACTATATGTGCCAAGAAAGTCTCCCAGTTGGAAATCATCAACTACTTACTGTTAAACCATCCACTGCATTCAGATAAGAAAAATACACCTAAGGTCTTTCATGTTCTGGAGGTAAGATACCCCTCATCTCTCATAAATTATTCACCCTATATATGCAGTCACAAGCAAGTCTGCCACCTTCCAATAGTGTGCTTTCAAAGCTGCTCAACAGTTAGTCCAGCAAGCCTCATCTTTAGTTCTATCTGGCCCCAAATTCTGAGTCTTTTTCTTGGGCACATCTGACTATGCTTCGTAGAATGTCTTATCCAAATGTGTTTGCCTGGTTTCCTATGGGATTATGGACTAATCACCTACGGCAGTTGTAGTCCAACATATTACCCTTGAGTGCCTTCTTTAAGGATCTGATTGGGCTGTTTTAGAAACTGAGGCCTTATCCAGCCTCCACCTAGTACCACTATATATCCAAGTTCTTATAACACCCTCTGCTTGAGATTACTCCCAGAAAAATCTTTGCATGGCCTCTGCTGATTTCTTAGTAAAATGGAAATAGCTCTTATTTCCAGAGATAAAACTGATTTCAAAGTCCTTTCCAAATTACAGGAGAGTATGGTTTTCCCCATGTTCAGTCCTTCACCTGAGACTCTTAAGGAAAGGACAGTGAAACACCTGTTTTATCATTTGGCTATTTGGGGACAATTTCAGGACCAGCTGTCTGAGATTGATGGGGTATTGATGTTCTTTACCTATGGCAGCACTACTAATGTGTATCAACCAAATTGGTGGAATTTTAATCTGTTCACTTAACTCTTAAGGAGGCTATGAAAAGAGGTTTTTCAGTTCCACATTTTCATAGACACTTGGGTTATTGCTAACAGATTTGCAATTGGGTCTAGTTAATGACTAAGGTACAATTCTCTCATACAATGTAGGTCCATCTGGGACACCCAGCTATGGAAGAAATTAGTAGAGACCCAACTACTGTCATTTTACCAATGTTTCTGCACATACTAACTTCTCTGCACCAGAAATAATCTTCAACAGTATTACAGACTGCCTCACTAAACCATACAGTCTGCTGTTGCATTGTCCTAAAGGTACTAACCTTTCTTACCAGCTTACAGAATGAGTCCACACAAGCTCAGGTTTTTGGGAATTAATATCTTAGAACTTGGGCTCAAGTAAGGGGACTCCTTTGCTTAGCAGCAGCCAAAGTTGTTCTAGATTGTTACATTTTCTCCTCCCAAACCAAACAATGGAGGGTACCCAGAAGAATACATATTCCCCAGGGAAACTAACTACGCTCAGCTTCCTGACTGAAATTCATACCATTCATCCACTGCACTCTTCTGTTAGGGCTTCAAGATATGCCATAAAAAATCATAGATATGGACTACCTTTGGCAAACTTCAGTCAAAATTACTCTTTAAAAGAAGTAATATCTGTCTTCACTAAATTTATTTCCTTTCTTTTAGATCACCAGGCTTCTGACCAGGGTGTCCACTTTCCATCAACAGTGGGCTATGCAGAATACATTTTAGAACTTCCATCTTGACTACCATTCTACAATGGCTGGTCATGTTAAGTGTCATAAACATTTTCTTAAAGAGACACTCATAAAATGACTATCAAGTAAATAGTCCATAGAATGGATGAGATTTTTGCTCCATGCTCTCATCTTTCTTAATTCTTGCTCCTAGGCCTTCATAGACTGCATATCAATTATTATGCTCCTAAAATATTCTGGCAATCTTATAACATTTACCCTCCAAAACTGTGTACTTTATATTTTGTTTCCACATTCCCTTTTTGATGATTTTTTTCTTTAAATCATCTTGCCATCATGGTTAGTACTGTTAACCTAACCAAGGGCAGGGAGTCCAATATGATTTGCTTATCATCTAATGTCTCCTGAGCCCAAAGATCACAAGGTTAGTGTGAGACAGTTTCTTTGGAACCTTTGACAATGTGAATACTCTTCAAAATAAGCCACTTCCATGCCAGTCACTCTCCTCAAATATAATAGCTACAAGGTGTTCTGGGAAAAAATTTATAATAGCCACATTTTTTGTTTCTAAAAGAAAACTTTATTATTATAGAAACCTTATAAAAACAGAAAAGGAGAGTAATGTAAGGAATGCATGCATAGATAAAGGCAATAGTCAGCAAAAATGAGAATAAAGCAAAGTTGCATCAAATCATTACTTAACATATCAACCTCATTAACTGGGGAAGCCCCATGGAAATAGTGAGTCTGGAGTCACAATTGAGAGGCCTGGGCAGAGTATCCTCACCTCAGGTGAGACTAGAAACTGACCATCCCCATAAGGTTCATATTTATAGGGCAAATGATGAGGTTTGAAGTTGTACACTTATTTGCTTATTGCCATTTGGAGTGAGTTGCATTTCCATGTTTTCATGTTCCTAAATTTGCAAGGAGCCTGGGCTAGGTGTTCTTTCCTCCCTCCTCCTGAATTCCATTCCTGGGGGCCAGCCCAACCTGGAGCAAAAGTGGATGTAAGACAAGATTTAAAGTTATTGGTGTCAAGACCAGAAGGACCAGTTCTGACCTGGAAGCCACATAATATATTTTAAATTACCAAGCTTCCAAGACTATTCACAGAGCACGAGTTCACAAACAACAATTCTTAGCCTGACTTTGTATGTGCAGATCTAGGTGGTCAGTTATGCAGGATTAATCACAGAAACCTCTATCCATTTAGAACAGGCACTTGTTGCCTGATGAGGCAACAGACATTAGATGATAAGCGAATCATATTGGACTCCCTGCCCTTGGTTAGGTTAACAGTACGAAACAGGATGCTTGCGTATTTAAACCATGCTCTATCTCCTGTCACTGGTCAGTAACACCATGACCAACATGGTTAGGCACTACACCTATAAACTGGCAGAATAAACTACAAAACTAAAAGTACAAAAGAGGTGTTATTGAAGAAGTTAGGAAAGAGAAAGATGCCATTGGGAAATGAAATGGACCATTGTCCACCATGGTCAGTAAGCAGTTGGGGAACAGAGAAGAGTGAAAATCATACTATCATATCAGTGATCCTGCAAAGGGAAAATTAGTCCCCATAACATTTGGCTTTAAAAGTGAGAGGGGCTGAATTTCATGAGTACTTAACACAAGCCAGACTTAAAGCATGCAGTTTTAAAAATCAGCAGGCTTGGTCCTGGAGGAACCCAGAGGACATTGAGAAGGGAAATCCCTACCCTTAAAGAGGCAGCAGGACAAATAGCCAACAGAGATCCAACATGGAAGGAACCGTTTGAAAAATGCTGGTTTCCAATGGGAAGGAGAGTGGTTAATCTTTGAGTATGGCCCAGAGAGGTAGGGATCATGAGACCCTAAAAAGAACAAAGGAGCTGGCATGCTCCATTTTCCCTGCCTCAGCATAAACACATGACCACCTGTAGGAACCAGCAGGGCACTGACTCTCCTTACTTAATTTTCTTAATCCAAGCCTCAACACCCCCTCCCAGGCTTCCACAGATTTGCCCTTCCCACTTATACTTGCATCATTCCTGCACTGGAAGCCTCCTAACTCAGCATAATGATGCAAAAACCCACCAATATTTCATTTTGTAGGACTTCAGTTTGAGGTGCAGTGGAAGGTCTCATTTTGCAAGGAGACCACTCCACCCCACATTTGTTAAGATGTGCCTCATCCTCCCAGAAACCAAGCATTGCAGACAACAGGCAAATACAGACTCTCCAGACAATTGGGATGAAGGAAAAAGAGGATGGGATTCAATAGCAGTGCATAGGCAACATACTTAGGAGACACTCTCTGAAGCACCAGACCCTTGGGAAAAGGGGACACCATATTTTAAAGCACTACAAGGACACTGTTTCATTAGGCTATTATCTCCAAGAGCAAGAAACATAGCTCTATTCCTTAATACACAGAAAAAAAAAAAAAAAAAACCACAGAGAGTTAGACAAAATGAGGAAATAGAAAAATGTGTCCCAAATGAAAGAACAAGACAAAGTCACAGCAAGAGACATAGTTAAATTGTTATAAGTAGTATGCCTGATAGAGAAATTAAAGTAGTGATCATAAAGGTACTCACTGAACTTGAGAAAAGAGTGGAGAATATCAGTGAGAACCTTAACAAAGACATAAAAAATAACCAATCAGAAATGGAGAAAACAATAAATGGAATTTAAAATAGACTTGATGGAGTAAATAATAGGCTAAAGGAGGTAGAGGAACAAATTGATGTCATAGAAGACAGAGTAATGGAGAGTAATAAAGCTGAGTAAATGAGAGGAAAATTAGTATGCATACTAAGGATCATCTTAGAAATCTCAGTGGCTCCATCAATGTAATAACATTTACACTATAGGGATCCAGAAGAAGAGAAAAAAAAAGAGGCAGAAAATATATTTGAAGAAGTAATAACTGAAAAACTTATCAAATATGGAAAAGAAAACATACCCAGATCCAGGAGGCACAGAGATCACTCCAAAAAATCAACCCAAGGACGTTTAAACCAAGACACATAGCAATTAAAATGACAAAAAGTTCTGATAAAGAAAAAAAATGCAACAAGAAATAGAGAGTTATATACAAGAGAATCCTTATAAGTCCATCAGCAGGTTTTTCAGCAGAAAATTTTCAAGCAAAATCATAGTGGCATAATATACTCTAAGTGCTGAAAGCGAAAAATCTGAAGCCAAGAATAGTTATCCAGAAAGTCTATAAGACAGAATTGAAGGAGAGATAAAGAGTATCTCACTCAAACAAAAACTAAACAATTCATGACAACTACGCCAGTCCTGCAAGAAATATTTAAAAAGGACTCTTTGAGTGGAAAAGACAAACAATAAGAAAGAATATGAGAAGGAAAAAAAAAAAGCAGTAAAAATAACTATGTCTGTAAGAAAAAAAATGTCAAAGGATTCATAAAATTAAAGGATGTATGTTGCTCTCCAGTTTTGCCATCACCGCTTATTGAAGACACTGCCCCTCCCCCACTGGATATTCTTTTCTGCTTTGTTGACGATTAATTGATGATATAGTTTGGGTTCATTTCTGGGTTTTCTATTATGTTCTGTTAATCATTGTGTCTATTTCTGTATCAGGACCATACTGGTTTGATCAGGACAGCTTTGGAAAATCACCTGAAGTCCAGAATTGTGGTTTCACCTTTGCCTTTCTTTTTAAAGATCGCTTTGACTATTTTGGTTCTTTTGTGGTTCCATATAAATTTTAGGATCATTTGTTGTTTTGTGAAAAATGTGTTGGTATTTGTTGGTATTTTGATAGGAATTGCATTAAAAATTTAGATTGCTTTGACTAGTGTAGATATTTTAAGAATATTTCTTCTTCCAGTCCAGGGGAATGCAATAACTTTCAATTTCTTTGTAAACTCCTCAATTTTTTAATCCAGGTTTAATTATTTTCAGAGTATAGGTCTTTCACTTCTTTGGTTAAGTTTATTCCTAGGTATCTTATTGCTTTTGGTACAATTGTAAATGGGATTGATTTTTTTTTGAGACTTTATCCAGTTTCTTTCAATAATAGCATCTTGCAAAACTATAGTAAAATATTACAAATAGGATATTGGCATTGTTACATTCCACTGATCTTGATCAAGTCTCACCAGTTATATATACTTACTTGTTTTTGTGTGTATGTTTAGTTCTATGCAATTTTATACATCTATTAGTGTACCTAACACCACAGTCAAAATGCAGAACCATTCCATAATCAAAAGGTTTCCCCATGTCCTTTTATAAACACTCCCATTTGTCTCTGGTGCCCCCTTTCCTGATCAGTGACTACTTGCACCCACTAATCTATTCTTTATTTTCATGATTTTATCACTCTGATAACAATATACAAATAGATTCATATTGTATACAGCATTTTGACTTGCTTTTTCTCTGGCAATTTATCTTATTTATTGCTTGGCATGAAGAATCTTTCTTTTTACTGCTGAGTTGTATTCCATATTACAGTGTACTCACAGTGATTAACTCTAGGTAATTAACTCTAGGAAATAAACTGATGGTCGGTGGAGGGGACGTGGGTAGGGGGATTGATTCTTTACTTTCTTTCTGCTGTTTCATTATCAGTGTACAGAAATGCAACAGATTTCTGTATGTTAATTTTGTATCCTTGGACTTTACTGAATTAGTTTATTAGCTCTAACAGTATTTTGGTGGAGTCTTTCGGGTATTCTCTAAAGAGTAGTATGTCACCTGCAAATAGTGAAAGTTTGGCTTTATACTTGCTGATTTGGATGACATTTATTTATTTATTTATTTAGGTCTATTTCCTGTGAATAGGGCTTCCAATACCATGTTAAATAAAATGATGAGACTGAGCATCCCTGTATCGTTCTGTACCATAGAGGAAATGCTCTCAGGCTTTCCCCCATTGAAAGTAATATTTGTTATCTGTTTTTCATATACTGTTTTTATTACGTTGAGGTATTTTTCTCTAACCTTCTTTTGTTGAGGGTTTTTATCATGAGTCATTGTTAAATCTTGTCAAATGCTTTTTATGCATCTATTGAAATGATTATGTGTATATGGTTCTTATCTCTTCTTTTATTAATTTGCTGTATCATGTGGTTTGATTTACACATGCTTTTTGTCTTTTTTAAAATTATATTGTTGGGATGCCTGGGTGGCTCAGTTGGTTAAGCCGGTGCCTTTGGCTCAGGTCATGATCCCAGGACCCTGGGATCGAGTCCCGCATCAGGCTCCTTGTCCAGCAGGGAGCTTGCTATCTCTCTCTGCCTCTGCCTGCGACTCTGCCTGCTTGTGCTCTCTCTCTGACAATTAAAAAAAAATCTTTAAAAAATATTAAAAAAAAATTATATTGTTAATCATCATACAGTACATCATTAGTCTTTGATGTAGTGTTCCATGATTCATTGTGGGGTGTTATATCCAGTGTTCCATGCAATTCATGCCCTCCTTAATAACCATGACCAGGCATATATTGAACCACAATTGCAACTAGGAATAAATATTACTTGATTGTGGTGAATGATTCTTTTAATTGGATTGGATTCAGTTTGGATTCAGTTTTTTGGATTCAATATTGGGTTCAGTTTGCTAGTGTTGTATTGAGAATATTTGCTTCCATGTTCATCAGGGATATTGGCCTATATTTCTGTATTTTAGTGGAATCTATATGGTATTGGTAGCAGCATAATGTTGGCCACATAAAATGATTTAGAAGTTTTCCTTATTCTTTTTTTCTCAGGAGGGGGCAGTTTGAGAAGAATAAGTATTAACTCATCATTAAAAATTTGTCAGAATTTGCCTTGGAAGCTATCTGTCCCTTGATTTTTGTTTGTGAGGAGATTTTTGATTACTGATTCAATTCCTTTCCTGGTTATCAGTCTATTCCAGTCTTCTACTTCTCCCTGTTTCCATTTTGGTATTTTATATGCTTCCACAAATGTATCCA
>NW_019154225.1:211603-217276 GCF_002288905.1 Enhydra lutris kenyoni | reverse complement strand
ATATATCCATTTCTTACAGGTTGTCCAATTTTTTGGCATACATGTTTTCATAGTATTCTTTTTTAAAAGATTTATTTATTTGAGAGAGAGAGTAGGGTATGGCAAGAGAAAGAGAGAGAGAGAAAGAGAGAGAGGAGAGAGGGAGAGAGGCAGAAGGAAAGGAAGAGAATCCTAAGCAGAATCCCTGCTGAGCACGAAGCCTGACTCAGGGCTTGATCCCAGGACTCTGAGGTCACGATCTGAGCCAAAACCAAGAGGTAGATGTTTAACTGATTGAGCCACACAGGTACTCCCATAATATGCTCTTACAATTGCATTTATGTGGTATTATTTGCTTTTTGTCCTCTCTGATGTTATTTGGTTCCTTCCTCCCCTCTTTTTGATGTTTACCAATTTTATAATAGTTTTTTCAAAGAATGAGCACCTAGTTTTATTGAGGTGCTATATTTTTTCTTTGTTTAGTTTTGTTTTTGTTTTTACAACATTGATTTCTGTTCTATTATATTCTTTTTTTAAGATTTTATTTATTTATTTATTTATTTAACAGAGAGAGAGAGTGAGAGAGCGAGCTCAAGCAGGGAGATCAGCAGGCAGAGGAAGATGGAGCTGTCTCCTTACAGAGCTGGAACCTGATGTGTGGCTCAATCTCAGGACCTTTGGATCATGACCTGAGCTGCAGGCAGATGTTTACCCAACTGAGCCAGGCACCCCATTGTAATTTTTTTTTATTTGCTTCTTTCTGCTGGCCTTAGGCTTCATTTTTTGTTCTTTTTGTAGGTCAATTAAGTGTAAGGCTAGGTCGTTTATTTAATATTTTTCTTTTTCTTAATGTAGGCCATATTGTTATATACTTCCATACTACCGATTTTGCTGCATCTAAAACTTTTGGACTGCTGTGCTTTCATTTTCTTTGTTTCCATATATTTTTTTTTTAGAATTTTTTTAATATATTTTGGTTGACTTATTCATTCATTAGTAGTGTGTTGTTTAATCTCCATGTATACGTGGTCTTCCCAAATTTTCTTTTGTAGTTGCATTCGAGTTACGTAACATTGTTGTTAGAAAAAGTCTGTGGTATTACTTCAAATATTTTGTATTTGTTGAGGCCTGATTTGTGACCTAATATGGGGCCTATTCTAGAGATTGTCCCATGTGCATTTGAAAAGAATATGTATGCTGCTCTTTTAGGACAGAATTGTTCTGAATATATCTGCTAGTCCATTTGGTTCTATTTGTCATTCAAAACCATTTTCTCCTTGTTGGTTTTCTGTTTAGATGATCTGTACATTAATGTAAGTGTGGTGTTAAAGCTCACTGCTATTATTTTATTATTATCAGTGAGTTGCTTGTGATTGCTATTAATTGTTTTATATATTTGGGCACTCCTATGTTGGGTGCACAAATATTCACAATTATTAGAAATTCTTGTTTGGTTGTCCCCTTTATAATATAGTGATCTTCTTTGTTTCTTGTTATTGTCTTTATTTAAAACCCATTTTTTTTCTGATATAATAATGCTATTGTGGCCTTCTTTTGACATTCATTTGCATAATAAATTTTTCTCCATCTCCTCATTTTCAATCTGCAGGTGTCCTTAGGTCTAAATGAGATAGATGAGTCATGATTTTTATCTATTATGATACTCTATCTCTTCTGACTAGAGCATTTTTCCATTTACATTCATAGTAATTATTGCTAGCTATGCATTTAGTGTCATGTTATTACTTGTTTTTCCCTTGTTTCTGTATATTTTCCTTTGATTCTTTCTTGTCTTTTTCACCTTTGGTCTCTGCACTCAAATAACCCTCTAATATTTTCTTCAGAGCTTATTTAGTGGTCACTAACTCCTTTAGTTTTTGTTTGCAATTTTATTTGATGTCTCCTTCTAGTTGAAAAGAAACTGGACCACTCCTTACATCACACATAAAAATGAATTCAAAATAAATTAAAGGCCTAAGTGTGAGTCTTCAAACCATAAAAATCATAGAGGTGAACACAGGCAGGAAACTCTTTGGCATCAGCTATAGAAACCTCCTTCTAGATATGACTATTATTGGGAATTCATTGAAACAAAAAAAGCTTTTGCACAGTGAAGGAGACAATGAACAAAACTTAAAGGAAACCTATAGAATGGGAGAAAATATTACATAACTATATACTTAATAAAGCATTAGTATCCAACATATAAAATTCAACAAACAAAACATGAATAATTTAATTAAAGAGGAGCAGAAAATATGAATAGATATTTTTCTTAAAAAGACATACAGATGGCTAACATACACTTGAAAATATTCTCAACATCACTGAACATAAGAGAAATAAAAATGGAAACTATAATAAGACATTACCCCACACTTTTGAGAATGATTAAAATCAATAGTAGAAGAAACAACACATATTGGTGAGCATGTGGAGAAATGGAAACAATCTTGCATTGTTGCTTAGAATGCAAAGTGGTATGACCACTGTAGAAAACTATGGAGGTTATTCAAAATGTTAAAAATAAAACTAGCAATGATGATCCAGCAATTAGATTATTAGAAATAATTTGGGCACTCCTATGTTGGGAGTTTTACATACCCAAAGAATGTAAAAATACTGATTTGAAGGGATACAAGCACACTGAGGTTTATGGCAGCATTATCTCTGTTAGTCAAATGATGAAAACAACCCAAGTGTCCATCAACTGATGAATGGATAAAAGAGGTGTAATGGGATATTATCCAGCCATAAAATCAATGAAACTTTTCATTACAATAACATGGATGATGTTAAGCAAATAAGTCAGTGATAGAAAGACAAATACCATATGATTTCACTCATATGTGGAATCTAAGAAACAACCAATGATCAAAGATGGGGCAAGACAGAGACACAGAGACAAACCAAGAAACAACCTCTTAACTATAGAGCACATATTGATGATTATTGGGGGTGTGGAGTTGCTGGGGGTGGAGAGATGTTTTAAATACTGATGGGTAATAAGGAGTGCACTTGTGATGAGCACCAGGTGACGAATTGTTGAATCACTGTATTGTACAGTGTATGTTACACTGTATGTTGACTAGCTGGAATTTAAATAAAACTTAAAACCAAAACAAAAAGCATCCTACATCCATTGTAAGACTCTGAAAAAAATCTGTTTTCCTTAAATATCTCAGGAGTTCCCATGGCAGCCTATAAGTGCCATCAAAATGATAGGGTAAATCATCACACTTCTACTGTATCAAAATACTTGCAAAATGAAATATGTATTTTTGCTAAAAAATGATGCAAAATATGATATTGTACATATTGTGAGGGGAAATAATATGTGAGGAGGAAAAGAGTTAAGAATGGGTTGTAAATTAAGTGGAAACTAACAATATAAACTGCTATATGCAGAAGATGCTATATACAAATCAAATAGTAACTGTAAATCAAAAAATAGTAATAGAAATGCAAAATATTAAGAGAAAGAAATTCCAGTATATCACTAAAGAAAGCCAATGAGCCATAAAAAAATGAGAAGAAATAATTAGAAAAACACTGTAGAATCAACTACAAAACAAGTAGCAAAATGGTAATAAATACATATATATCACTAATTACTTTGAATGCTGCCATGTAGCACATTCACTGAGAGACAAAATGATTACTCTGAGTCCAATAACTTGAAACAAAGAGAGGCCCAACCCAAGGGGGTTACACCATCAGGCATTGTCAAGAAATGCAGGGCCTGATGTGAAGCCCAGAGTTGAGTTGGGTGGACTCTTGGTTTTATTATCATAGAATGTAAAGTATACAGAAGTAAAGAGAAAAAAAAATTCAAGAAAGCAATCACTTAAGGAGCAGTAACAAACTGTGTACGTGAATATCAGCACAGGTCCTAGTGAGGCATTAATAAGGGGACTGCAGGAGATGGGAGAGTCGACCTCAGGAGGCTTAGCTATCTTATCTTCCATCACTGCTATTTTCAACCTGTACTGTTTTCTGTATGGAATGATGGGGAGAATGGTTGGCTTTTGCCAAACACATACAGCTTTTGCACGTTCCTGTTCTTACTGTTTCTTTTATGCACTGAAGTCTTGCTCTCCCACAGAATGCAATGGACATCAAAGGACATAGGGTTACATAGTGGGTAAAGAATCAAAACCCATCTATATGCTGCCTACAAGACACTCGTTTTAGACTTAAAGTCACCTGATTTACAATGAAGGTTGGAGAAACAATTATCATGCAAATGGATGTCAAAAAAAAGCTGGTGTAACAATACTAATATCAGACAAAATACATTTAAAACAAATTCCATAACAAAAGACAAAGAAGGAAACTATATAGTAATAAAGGGGATTATCCAACAAGATGTAACAATTATAAATATTTTTGAACCTAGCATGGGAGGACCCAAATACATAAAGGGGTTAAAAATAAAGATAAAAGAAATAATTGGTAGTAGTATAATAATAATAGGGGATTTTAACACTCCATTTACATCAGTGGACAGAACATTCAAACTGAAAATTGCAAAGAAACAAACAATGGTTTGAAATGAGACACTAGGGCTGCCTGGGTGGCTCAGATGGTTAAGCATCTGCCTTTGGTTCAGGTCATGATCCTGGAGTCCTGGGATGGAGTTCTGCATAAGACTCTCTGTTCAGCAGGGAGCCTGCTTCTCCCTCTGCCTCTTCCTCTCTCCCTCTGTCTCTCTTGAATAAATTTTAAAAAATCTTTGAAATGACACACTAGATCTGATAGATTTAAAAGATACATTAATATAATTCCATCTTAAAATAGCAGAATACACATTATTTTCAAGAACAGATCACACAGTAAACCTCAAGTAATTAAGAATGATCATAGTCATTCCATGCATCTTTTCTGAACAGAACTCTATGAAACTAGAAATTAACCAAATGAAAAAAAATCTGGAAAGACAACAAATTTATGGAGGTTAAATAACATGTTACTGACCAATGACTAATTCAACCAGGAAATAAAAGAAGATTTTTTTTTTAAGTACATGAAAACAGAAAAAAATGAAAATATGTTTGGGATAACAAAAGTTGTACAAAAAGGGAAGTTTTTACCAATATAGGTATACTTCAAGAAATAAGAAGTATTTCGAATAAACAAACCTAACTTTATACCTAAGGAGGTTAGAAAAAGAACAAGTGAAACCCCTTATCAGAAGAAGGAAGGAAATAGAGGAGAAATCAATTATAGAGAAATAAACAAAAAATAATAAACAGAGAACACAAAAGAGCAGATCAAAGAAACCACAAGCTAGTTCTTTGAAATGATCAATAAAATTAACAAACCTCTAGACAGACTCATCAGCGAGATAGAATGAAATTACTCAAATAGACAAAACCATAAGTTAAAAGAGAAATAACCACCAAAACTACAGAAATACAAAGACACATAAGAAAATACAATGAAAAATATATGCCAACAAATTAGCTAACATAAAAATAAAAGTGGATAAATTCCTAGAAACATAAAACTTACTGGAAGTGAACCAGGAAAAAAAAAACAATAGTTGAACAGATTGATTACCATCAAGGAGATTGAGTCAGTAAAGGAAAAAATTCCTATCAAACAAAAGTCCAAGAACTGAGGGCTTCATAGATGAATTCTACTAAACATTTAGAAAAGTAATAATGCCTATTCTTAAACTATTTCAAAAAA
>NW_019154225.1:125128-211593 GCF_002288905.1 Enhydra lutris kenyoni | reverse complement strand
ATGGAACATATATCATCATAGATGTTCATAGATGAACATCATATCATCATAACATATATGTTCCATAGATGGAATATACATCATCATGTAAGGCATAGAGCTTATATGGAAAATCCGCAATGAACATAATACTCAATGGGGGAAAACTGATAGATTTTTTACTCTGGAGAGAAAAAATGCAAGGTCTTCACTCTTGCCACTTTTTTTCAACATAGCAATGGAAGTGCTAGACACAGAAATTAAATGAAAAAGGCATCCAAATTTGTAAGGAAGAAGTAAAACTTTCACTATTTTCAGATGAAATGATACTACATATCAAGAACCCTAAATATTCACCAAAGAAAAACTGCTAGAACTGATATATAATTTCAATAAAGTCTGATGACAAAAAAAAATTAATGGGCAGAAATTTGTTGCTTTTCAATATACCAATAATAAAACAGAAAAAAGAAAAATCTCATTTACAGATACACCAAGGTTTGGGGGGAAATATGAATAAAACATACCAAAGTTGTAAAAGATCTGTATTCTGAAAAGTATAAAACACTGATAAAAGAAATTGAAGAAGACACAAAGAAATGGAAAGACATTCAATGATCATGGACTGTAAGAGCAAATATTGTTAAATGTTTATACTACATAAAGCAATTTACAATTTTTAAAATATTTTATTTATTGGGGAATCTGATTGTCTCAGTCAGTTAAGTGTCTACTTTCAGCTCAGTCATTATTCCAAGGTCCTGGGACTGAGCCCCCAGTTCAGGTTTCCTGCATGGTGAGGAGCCTGCTTCTCACTCTCCTCCTGTCTTCTACTTCCCCTGCTTTCTTTCTCTCTCTCTCTCTCTCTCTCTCTCTAAAAATTTTATTTATTTATTTGAGAGAGAGATAGACAAGAGCAGGAACAGAGGGAGAGGGAGATGAAGATTCATCTCCTGGGCAGGGACCCTAAAGCCAGGCTTGATCCCAAGACCAAGGGATCATGACCTGAGCCATAGGCAGTTGCTTAACTTACTGAGAAACCAAAGCACCCAAGTACTTTACATATTTAATGCAATCCTCATCAAAATACCGACAGCATTTTTCACAGAAATAGAACAAAACCCCTAAAATTTATATGAAACCACAAAAGACCCAGAATAGCCAAAGCAATATAGAAAAAGAAAGGCAAAGCTAGGGACAGCATAATTATAGATTTCAAGTTATACTACAAAACAGTAGTAATCAAAAGAGTATGCTACCAGCACAAAAATAGGCATATAGATCAATAAAACAGAAGAGAAAACCCAGAAATTAAGCCACAATGTTACAATTGATTAATCTTCCACAAAACATAAAATAATATCCAGTGAAAAAAAAAGATAGTGTCTTCAACAAATGGCATTGGGGAAACTAGTCAACTACATGCCAAAGAATAAACCTGTACCACTTTATTATACCACACATGAAAGTAAAGACAAAAATGAATTAAAGATCTAAATGTGAGACCTGGAACAATAAAAAGTCTTGGAAAGAGCACAGGCAGTAATGTCTCTGGCATCCCCATAGCAACATTTTCTAAATATATCTCCTGAGGCAAGGAAAATAAAAGTAAAAATAAACTATTGAGGGCCCCTGACTGGCTCAGTTGGTAGAGCAACTGCCTTCATTCAGCTCAGGTCATGATCCTGGAATCCCAGGATCAAGTCCTGCATTGGGCTGCCTGCTAGATGGGGAGTCTGCTTCTCCCTCTGACCCTTCTCCTTCTCATGCTCTCTCTCTCTCTCTCTCTTTCATTCTTTCTCTCTCAAATATATAAAATCTTATAAAAAAAAACTATTGAGGCTATATCAAAATGAAAATTTCTATATAAAAAATGAAAGAATTTTAAAAAACCTTAAAGGCAACCTATGGAATGGGGCAAGATTTTTTCAAAAGAAATATCTGATAAAGAGTAAATATCCAAAATATGTACAGAACTGATAAAAATTAACATTAAAGAATAAATAATCAAATTTAAAAATAGGAAAGAGACATGAAAATATATTTCTTCAAGTAAAAAATCCAGATAGTCAACAAACACATGAGAAAATGGTCAAAATTACTCATCATCAGAGAAACACAAATCAGAACTCCAGTAAGAAATCATCTCACACTTGTAAGAAAGTACAAACAAACAAACAAACAAACAAAAACAAGTTTTGGCAGTAGTGTGGAGAAAAAGGAATTGTCTTACACTGTTCATGAGCATGAAAACTGGTGTAGCCACTGTGGAAATCACAATGGAGTTTCCTCAAAATATTCAAAATAGAAATGATCTGCATACCAGTACACACTACTGAATGTACATTGGGGAGCAATAGAATTTTCAATAAATGGTTTTGGGAAAAGTGTGCAGCCACATTCAAAAGTATGAAACTAGACCCCTTCCATATACCACACACCTCCAGAACGAAAGTGAGGGGTTGGAGATATATATATATATATATAATATATATATATATATATATATATATATATTTATAAAGTCCATCTGGTCCAGTGTGTCATTCAAAGTCCTTGTTTCCTTGTTCATCTTCTGCTTAAATGATCTGACCATTGCTAAGACTGGGGTATTGAATTCCTCAACAATTATTGTATATATATATATATATATAGAGAGAGAGAGACAGAGAGACAGAGAGAGAGCATTCCATCCTAAAGCGATAGGATGCACATTATTCTCGTGTACACATTAAACATTCTCTAGAATAGATCTCATACAGAGTCATAAATCAGGACTCAACAGATATCTAAATATTGGGATTATTCCCTGCTTTTTTTGAGACCACAAAGCTTTGAAACTTGAACTCAATCACAAGAGGAAATTTGGAAGGAACTCAAACACTTGGGTGTTAAAGATCATCATACTAAAGAATGAATTGGTCAACCAGAAAATTAGGGAAAAATTTTTTAAAATCATGGAAAAAATGCAAATGAAAACACAACTGTTCAAAACTTTTCGGATGTGGCAAAGGAAGTCCTAAGGGGGAAGAACATAGAAATACCACTTTTCTCAAGAAAGCAGAAAAATCTCAAATACACAAGCTAAACTCACTTATAAAGAACTGAAGAAAGAACAGCAAATGAAGCCTAAACAAAGAAGGTTACAAGAAATAATAAAGATCAGAGCGGAAATTAATGAAATAGAAATCAAAGAACAGTAGAATAGTCAATGAAACTAAAAGCTGGCTCATTGAAAAATTAGAAAGATTGATAAATGCGTACCCAGACTTATCAAAAAGAAAAGAGAAAGGACACAAATTAATGAAATGCTGAATGAAAAAGGAGAGATCACAACCAACACCAAGGAAATACAAACAATTTTAAGAATAAATTATAAACAACTCTATGCCAACAAATTAGGCAATCTGGAGGAAATGAATGCATTCCAAGAAATGTATAAACTGCCAAAACCAAAACAAGAAGAACAGACTCATAACCAGCCAGGAAATTGAAGGAGTTATCGAAAATCCCCCAACAAACAAAAGCCCAGAGCCAGATGTCTTCCCAGGAGAATTCTACCAAATATATATATATATATATATATATATATATATATATATTATATATTATATATTAATATTTTATTTTTTTTGACAGATCACAAGTAGGCAGAGAGGCAGGCAGAGAGAGAGGTGGAAGCAGGCTCCCTGCTGTGCAGAGAATCCGATGTGGGTCTCAATCCCAGGATCCTGGGATCATGACGTGAGCTGAAGGCAGAGGCTTTAACCCACTGAGCCACCCAGACGCCCCTCTACCAAATATTTAAAGAAGGAAGAATACCTAAATTCTGAAACTGTTTCAAAAATAGAAATGAAAAGAATAGTCCCAAACTCTTCTATGAGTCCAACATTACCTTGAGCTTAAAACCAAAGTCCCCACCAAAAGGGATAATTTTAGACCAATAACTCTGATGAACATGGATGTCAAAATTCTCAACAAGACACAAGACAATAGGACCCAACACTACATTAAAACTATTATTCATCATGGGAAACTGGGATTTATTCCTGGGCTGCAAGGGTGGTTCAACAGTTGCAAATCATTCAATGTGATACATCACATTAATTAAGAAAGAACAAGAAACATATGATAATCTCAATTGATGCAGAAAAAGCATTTGACAAAATACAGCACACTTTCTTGATTAAAATCCTGCACACTGTGGTGATGGAACATATCTCAATATCATAAAAGCTATCTATGAAAAGCTCACAGCATTTTTCAAAATAGGGAACAACTGAGAGCTTTTCCCTTAATATCAGGAATACAGCAGAGATGTCTACTCTACCACTATTGTTCAGCATTGTATTGGAAGTCCTAGTCTCAGCAATCAGACAAAAGGAAGAAATAGAAGTCATTCAAATTGGCAAAGAAGAATTCAAATTATTACTCTCAATAGCTGGCACAATACTTTATGTGTAAAACCCAAGATACTCTACCCCAAAATTGCTAGAACCCATACAGCAATTCAGTGACATGGCAAGATACAAAGTCAATCCACAGAAATCAGTTGCATTTCTATAGGTTAATGATGAGACAGAAGAAGGATAAATTAAGGAACCACTCCCACTTACAATAACTCCAAAAACCATAAGATACCTAAGAATAAACCTAACTGAAGAGGTAATGTATCTGTATTCTAAAACCTAGAGAACACTTGTGAAAAAAATTGAGGAGGACAGAAAGAAATTGAAAAAAATATCCATGCTCATGGACTGGAAGAATAAATATTGTTAAAATGTCTGTACTGCCCAGAAATCTACACACTCAATCAAAATACCACTGATATTTTTCACAGAGCTGGCACAAGTAATCCTAAAATTTGTATGGAACCAGAAAAATCCCTGAATAGCCAGAGGAATGTTGGAAATAAAACCAAACCGGGTGGCATCACAACACTGGACTTCAAATTATATTATAAAGCTATAACCATCAAGAGAGTATGATACTGGCACAAAAACCGACATAGAGAACCTTGAAATGGACCCTCAGCTCTATGGCCAACAGATCTTTGACAAAGCAGGAAAGAATACTGAAAGGAAAAAGGACAGTCTTCAATAAATTGTGCTGGGAATATTGGAGAGCCACAAGAAGAATGAAATCAGACCATTTTCTTACACCATACACAAAGATAAACTCAAAATGAATAAAAGACCTAAATGTGAGAATGAAATCCATAAAAATCCTAGAGGAGAACACAGGCAGCAACCTCTTGGACCTCAGCCACTGCAACTTCTTGCTAGGCACATCTGCAAAGGCAAGGAAAACAAAAGCAAATAAACAAAACAAAACAAACAAAAAAATTATTGGAACCTGTACAGCAAAGGAATGAGTAGCCAAAACAGGCAACCTACGGAATGGAAGATGGTACTTGCAAATGACATATCTAATTAAGGACTAGTATCCAATATCTATAAAGAACTTACCAAATTTAACACAAAAAAAAAATCCAGTCAAGAAATGGGAAGAAGGCATAAACAGACACTTCTCCAAAGAAGATATACAAGTATCTAACAGACCCATGAAAAACTGCTCCATATCACTTGTCATCAGGGAAATACAAATCAGAATCACAACAATATAACACCACACAGCCATCAGAATGGCTAAAATAAATAAAACAGAAATCTTGTCCAGGATGTTGAAAAAGGAGAAACCTCTTAAACATTTGGTGGGAATCAAGCTGGTGCAGCCACTCTGGACGAGATTTTGAAGGTTCCTCAAGAAGCTAAAAATAGAACCAACCTATGACCAGGAATTGCACTACTAGGTATTTATCCCAAAGATACAAATGTAGTAATCCAAAGGGGCACTTGCACCCCAATGTTATAGCAGCAATGTCCACTATAACTTGGAAAGAACTGAGATGTCCATTGACAGATGAATAGATAAAGAAGATACGATATAGATATATGGAATGGAATATGACTCAGCCATCAAAAATAATAAAATTTACTATTTTCATTGACAAGGATGGAACTGGAAGATATTATGCTAAGTGAAATAAATCACAGAAAGATTGGTTTCACTCCTATGTGGAATATAAGAATATAATATAAGAATATAAAAATATAAGAATATAATATATAATATAAGAAGCAGAACAGAGGATCATATGGGAAGAGAGGGAAAACTTAATGGGAAGAAATCAGAGAGGGAGACAAACTATGAGAGACTCTTAACTACAGGAAACAACCTGAAGGTTGCTGGAGGGGAGATGGGTATGTAGATGTGGTTAACTCTGTGATGGACATTAAGGAGGTCTCATGATGTGATGAACCCTGGGTGTTATGGGTTACTGATGAATTACTCAACTCTACATTTGAAAATAAGAATGCACTGTATGTTGGCTAATTGAATTTACATTTTAAAAGACAATTAATTAGTTTAAGTATTGTTAAGTAACAAGCAATTAAACTAAATTTTAGGGTTCCTGGGTAGCTCAATCAGTTAAGTATTTGCCTTTGGCTCAGGTCATGATCTCAGAGTTCTGGGATCAAGTCCCACATTGGGCTCTCTGTTCAGCAGGGAGTCTGCTCCTCCCTCTGACCTGCCCCCATCTTGTGCTCTCTATCTCTCTCACTCTTTCTCTCTCTCTGAAATAAATAAATAAAATCAGATACAGATGTAGTGAAAATAAGGGCCATCTGTACCCTAATGTTTATAGAAGCAATGGCCATGGTAGCCAAACTGTGGAAAGAACCAAGATGCCCTTCAATGGACGAACAGATAAGGAAGACGTGGTCCATATACACTATGGAGTATTATGCCTCCATCAGAAAGGATGAATACCCAATTTTTGTAACAACATGGATGGGACTGGAAGAGATTATGCTGAGTGAAATATGTCAAGCAGAGCAAGTCAATTATCATATGCTTTCACTTATTTGTGGAACATAACAAATAACATGGAGGGCATGGGGAGTTAGAGAGGAGAAGGGAGTTGAGGGAAATTGGAAGGGGAGGTGAACCATGAGAGACTATGGACTCTGAAAAACAACCTGAGGGTTTTGAAGGGGCGGGGGTGGGTTGGGGGAACCAGGTGGTGGGTATTGGAGAGGGCACAGATTGCATGGAGCACTGGGTGTGGTGCAAAAACAATGAATTCTTTTACACTGAAAAGAAATAAAAAAAAATTAAACGTAAAAAAAAATCCTAAAAAATAATAAAAATAATGAAATCTTTCTCTTTGTTTTTATGGGGATGGAGGTAGAATATATTATCTTAAGTGAAATAAGTCAGTTAGAGAAAGACAAATACCATATAAATTCATTCTTATGTAGAATTTAACAAACAAGACAGAACAACACAGGGAAGAGGGGAAAAATAGATGGCGGCAAACATAAGAGACTTTTAACTATAGAGAACCAAGTGAAGGTTGTTGGAAGGGAAGAGAAAAGGGGTGAGATAAATGGGTGATTGGTCTTAAAGTGAGCATTGGTTGAGATGAGCACAGAGTGTTATATGTAAGTGATGAATCACTAAATTCTACTCCTGAAACCAATATATCACTATTTGTTTACTGTCTAGAATTTAAATAAAAACCTAAAAAAATAGATCTGCTTTGTTGGCTTGATTTAAATAAGAACATATGATTTATAAAATCAAACAACAAATGGAAGAAATATCATTTGAAGAAAAATCAATTTATCATATAACTTTCTATTTTTTCACACATGTATGCTCTCAATCTAGGATAGAAATTTGATAATAAACAAATGATCAGTTTACAAAATACAGATGATCCCAATTTTAGTCATTTCCCCCAGTTTAGTTATTTTTAAAAAGGTTATACACACACACACACACATATGCATATGTATATGTGTATATACATACAAAAATGTTATATATGTATACAAATGTATACAAAAATGTATACAAATGTATGCAAAAAAGGTTATATATAATCTTTAAAGGTTATAGATATATATGCATATATAATATATGTATATTATACATATATATTATATGTAATATATATGCATACATATATACATATATTATAATTTAAAACTTACTTTAGAACTTATGTCATTACTGCACAGATTAATCACAGGCCATTTCTTATTTTTCTTTTTGCCTGCGATAAGGACATCGAAATTCAGACATAATCATCTGAGGTCGTGAACTTTGGAGGATGGATAACTCAAAGAAATAAAGAAGAGGACAGATGGAGGGATGCAAAGCCTCATGAAGTGAAATTGGAAGAACTGATTACAATTGGAGGATGGATGGAGAATGACTTGGAATGGTGATGGACCACAAGGCAGACACTGGCCCTGCAGCAAACTTAGTAATATAAGGGATTAAAAGAGAAGGCAGCTTCCACCCATATCACAGATGGGTTTCTTGACACAGTGACATGGAATTTGAGTTGGATGTACTTTTCAGATCAATACGTGTGGAAGAACATGAGAAGATGGGTTGGACACAAAGTAAGGTCAGCAAAACTTTTCCTTGCCTTGTCAAGAATTGGGAGCCAGCATGCTCATTGAATTATCTTTTTAGTTCCTACTTTGATCAGTCACCAGTGGACTGTCATGGAAGGACATTGACTTCTTAGGGAATCGATTTGTTACTAAGAAGGTCCTAAAGATGCTGTACACCTGAGCCTGTATTTTAATCTAATTTCCAGTGAGCAGTAAGTCTTTCTTCCAGGGGAATGTCTACTGCTGTCTCGGGAGCATTCAGGGTTGGATGTATTTTCAGATGAATCCCATGTTTATAGGAGTCCAATATTATTTCATGGACATTAGGAAGAAAAAAACGTTGAAGATATCATTTTTATTAAAATTTTATATTTAAATTCTAGTTAGCTAACATATAGTGTGATGGTTTCAGGAATAGAATTTAGTGATTCATCACCTACATATAACACCCAATGCTTATCCCAACAAGTTCCCTCATTAATATCCAGCACACATTTAGCCCAATACCCTACCCTTTTATTATTATTTTAAAATACATTGTTCTAAGGTGCCTGGGTTGAGCTTCTGCCTTCAGCTCAGTTCGTAATCTCAGGTCCTGGGATCAAGCCTCATATTGGGCTCTCTGCTCAGCAGGGAGTCTGTTTCCCCCTCTCTCTCTGCCTGCCTCTCTGCCTGCTTTTGATCTCTCTCTGTCAAATAAATAAATAAATAAATCAGTTGAACAACTGCCTTCAGCTTGGGTCATGATCCCAGAGTCCCAGGATCAAGTCCTGCATCGGGCTTCCAGCTCCACAGGGAGTCTGCTTCCCCCTCTGACCTCACCTCTCATGCTCACTCTCACTGTCTCTCTCTCAAATAAATAAATAAATAAATAAAATCTTTAAAAAAATAAATTCTAAAATCTTTAAAATACATGGTTCTAGGGCTCCTGATGGTTCAGTAGGCTCAATAGGTTAAGCATCAGACTCCTGATTTGGCCCAGGTCATGATCCTGGGGTTATGAGAATAAGTACAGTATCAGAATCAGCCTCTGCACTTGGCAGGAGATTGCTTGAATTCCTGTCTCTTCATCAGCCCCTCCCCCATTCTCTCTCTCTCTCTAAATAAGTAAAATCACAAAGAAGATAGCTATGAAGACATCAAAAAATCACAAAAGAATAAAAATATGTATCTATGAAAAAAATCAAATAAATACATAGGAAAGCAGTAATGAAGAAAAAGATTTAAAAAATTTATAAGACATACATAAAATGGATATCAAAATAACAGAAGTAAGCCTTCCTGTATCAGTAACTACTTTAGATGTAAACAGACTAAGCTCCTCAAACAGGGGCATAAATTGACAGACTGAATTTTACAAAATAACTTTGTTACATACTGTGTCATTAAATAGACTCATTTATAATGATAATTATTGGATTACTCAAAGAAAAGAGTAATATGAAAATAGAGGACTTAAATAACCATATAGACTGATTTTACCTAGTAAACATGCAGCAAACAGTCCAGCAAATAACAGTTAAATACTTATTGTTCTCAAGTTCATATTTTTTACATTTTCTAGGATAGACCATGTTGCAGGGAAAAAATGATTCTTAATTTTAACAGTTTGAAATCATACAAAGTGGAATGACAATCACAATGGAATAAAGAGTCAAGAATAGAAATAAAACTGAAAATTGAAAAGGTGTATGGACATAGAACAATCATTCAACAACCAATGGGCTAAAGGTGAAACCAACAAAGGAATTAGAATATATATTAATTCAAAAGCAAATGAAAACTCAACATTCCAAAACTTATGGGATGATGCAATAACTGTTGTATGACAGAAATTATAACTATAATTTATATTAAAAAACAAAGATTTCAAATAAACACACTAAATTAAAGTTTTAAGAAACAAAAAAAAATGCTAAACTCAAAGGTAAGTATGAAGTACATAAGATAGATCCTTGCTACAATAAATTAGAGAAAATAGAAAAAAATGCAAAAAATTGAATACTAATAATTTGTTCTACTGAGAAAGAAGGATTTCCACTGCCCTCTGTATCACCTGGACTAGAGCAAATTGACATGAGAGATATTAACAGGGTAAAATAAAATTTAATAAAAAAATAAAGGGAATCACACAAACATGGAAATTCCAAAGACAGTGAGACAACATGACAAGTGTATAAGCTAAGAAATGAGTAGGGGTCTGAGAATACAAAGGGAAGAAGTACTATTAGCAGGAAGGTGAGAGGAGATATTTGGAAAACAAATGCCTTATAATGCAGGGTTATTTATTTATTTATTTATTTATTTTAGGTAAAGAGGAATCTGTTAATAGAACCCCTTTGATTTTGTATCCTGCCACATTACTGAATTGCTGTAAAAGTTCCAGTAATTTGGGGGTGGAATCTTTTGGGCTTTCCATATAAAGTGTCATGTCATCTGCGAAGAGAGTTTGACTTTTCTTTGCCAATTTGAATACATTTTATTTATTTTTGTTGACTTATTGCTGTTGCTAGGACTTCTAGTACTATGTTGAACAAGAGTGGTGAGAGTGGGGATCCTGGTTGTCTTCCTGATCTCAAAGGGAAGTCTGTCAGTTGATTTCTTATACAATAACAATGAAAATATACAATGGGAAATTAGAGAATCTATTCCATTTACTATAGCACCAAGAACCAAAAGATACCTGGGGATAAATATAACCAAAGAGGTAAAGGATCTGTATTCGAGGAACTAGAGAACACTCATGAAAGAAATTAAAGAAGATGCAAAAAGATGGAAAAGCATTCCATGTTCATTGATCAGAAGAATAAACATTGTTAAAATGTCCATATTGGGGCACCTGGGTGGCTCAGTGGTTAAAGCCTCTGCCTTCAGCTCAGGTCATGATCTCAGGGTCCTGGGATCGAGTCCCACATCAGGCTCTCTCCTCAGCAGGGAGCCTGCCTCCTCCTCCTCTCTCTGCCTGCCTCTCTGCCTACTCGTGATCTGTCTGTCAAATTAAAAAAAAAATGTCCATATTGCCTAGAGCCATCTATATGTTCAATGCCATCCTGATCAAAATTCCTCCAGCATTTTTCAAAATGCTTGAACAAATAATCCTAAATATGTATGGAACCAGAAGAGACCCCGCATTGCTAAGGAAATGTTGAAAAAGAAAAACAAAACTGGAACGTTTCATGGCATCATTTATTTCCCTGATTCTGTTTTTGTGGCTTCTAAGCTGCTTGTTCCATGCTTCCTCCTGATCCTTTCTCTCTATCTGTTTGTCCTCCAGATCACTAATTCTATCTTCTGTCTCAGTTAACCTAGCTTTGAGAGAATTTAGATTAGATTGGAACTCATTGAGAGCATTGTGAACCTCATCCCTGGTAGCTTTCAGCTCTGCCTAACATTGTGAACATCATCTCTGGTCACTTTCAATTCAGCCCTAATCAATTCCGTTTGGTCATCCATGGCTTTCTCCAACCTAGCTATTGCCTGGATAATTGATAGCCTGAATTCTCTTTCCGACATATTGTCTATGTTGATAGCCATTAGCTCTGTTGCAGAAGTTCCATCCTCTATATTTTTCTTCTGTTGGGCATTCCTCCTCCTAGTCATTTTGGTGAGAGATGGCTGAATGGATGTAGCTGGATGTATTGACTGTGGTGCAGTCAAGGTGCACCCTGGAACGCTTCTGAGCAATCAGGATTCCCCACCTAAACGAGAGAAAAAAGAAAAGAAAAAGAAAAGAGAGAGAGAGAGAGACAGGAAAGAAAGGGAAGATAAAAGAGAAGGTTTAGCCCAAATGGGCCCCAAGGTAAGATTTATGAAGTATACAAACAAAAACAGAAAAACAAAAAGTCTGATAAAAGTATATGAAGAGAAAAAAAATATATATATATGCAAATAAAGGAAGAACCTCGTCGAAAAGAATCCCAAGTGTAAGATTTATATACTATCAGGATAAACACAAAAACACAGAAACACTGGTGGAAGAAAAAGATGGGAGAGTGGTTATAAATTCTC
Source organism: Enhydra lutris kenyoni (assembly GCF_002288905.1). Taxonomy (NCBI): domain Eukaryota; kingdom Metazoa; phylum Chordata; class Mammalia; order Carnivora; family Mustelidae; genus Enhydra; species Enhydra lutris. The sequence continues at coordinate 199,132 of NW_019154225.1, read as the reverse complement.
GGTGTGGGCGAGGAAGGTTGTTTTGATTCTTCCTGGATGTATCTTGATATATTTGTTAAAGGATTCAACTTTCCTAAGATAAAGGGGGATTATCACTAGCCATCAGGGAGATTCAAATTAAAACCACATTGAGATACCACCTTACACCACTTAGAATGTCCAAAATTAGCAAGACAGGAAACAACATGTGTTGGAGGGGATGTGGAGAAAGGGGAACCCTCTTACACTGTTGGTGGGAATGCATGTTGGTGCAGCCGCTTTGGAGAAAAGTGTGGATATTCCTCAAGAAATTAAAAATAGAGCTTCCCTATGACCCTGCCATTGCACTACTGGGTATTTACACCAAAGATACAGATGTAGTGAAAAAAAGGGCCCTCTGTACCCCAATGTTCATAGCAGCAATGGCCACAATCGCCAAACTTTGGGAAGAAGCAAGATGCCCTTTAACAGATGAATGGATAAGAAAGATATGGCCCATATACACAGTAGAATATTATGCCTCCATCAGAAATGATGAATACCCAACTTTTGTATTAACATGGACGGGACTGGAAGAGATTATGCTGAGTGAAACAAGTAAAGCAGATAGAATCAATTATCATATGGTTTCACTTATTTGTGGAGCATAACAAATAACATGGAGGACATGGGGAGATGGAGAGGAGAAGGGAGTTGAGGGAAATCAGAAGTGGAGATGAACCATGAGAGATGGCACTCTGAGGGTTTTGGTTGGAAGGGGAGTGGGGGTTGAGTGAGCCTGGTGGTGGGTATTAAGGAGGGCATGTATTGCATGGAGCACTGGGTGTGATGCATAAACAATAAATTTTGGAACACTGAAAAAAATAAAATCAAGTTTAAATTAAAAAATAGTTCTCTTTTGCATACAGGCAGGGAGTTGAGAGGGAGGTAGAGAGCTTTTCTTGAATCTGCTGGATTTGATTGCTTTTAATTCAAAATGATATTTATGCCAAAAAGGCCCATCTTGAGGTAGACTGTCTTTTTCTCTTACAGTTCTTAAAAAGATGAACAAAGTAGACTAACTGGTAACTACATTGACAAAGAAAACAGGAGAAGACACCAGTAACTTCAAGCATAAATGAAAGTTAGGACCTAACTATTGATTTTACAAAAATAAGAAGGATTATAAGAAATCATTGTGGAACAATTATACACCAACATCTTGGATAACCTAGATGAAATGAACAATGACCTAGAAAAAAAAAAACAAACAAAAAATCTGACAGAATAATAAATAGCAGCAATGCCCACAATAGCCAAGCTGTGGAAAGAGCTGAAATTCCCTTCAACAGACAAATGGGTAAAGAAGATGTAGATTTTATATACAATGGAATATTATTCAGATATGAGAAAGGACGAATAACTTTTGCATCAAACAGATGGAACCTGATGAGATTACACTGAGTGAAATAAGTCAAGCAGAAAATGTCAATTATCATATAGTTCCATTTATTTGTGGAACATTAGGAATAAATGGAGGACATAAGGAGAAGGAAGAGAAAAATGAAGTGGGGGAATCAGAGGGAAAGATGAAGCATGAGAGAGGGTGGACTCTGAGAAACAAACTGGGGGTTTTAGAGGGGAGGGTTTGGGGAATGGGTGAACCTGGTGGTGGGTATTAAGAAGGGCACCTATTTCATGAAGCACATGGTGTTGTACATAAACAATGACTCTTGGAACACTGAATCAAAAACAAATGTATTTTATGATAACTAACATAACATAATAAAAAAAGAAATGAAAATATTAGAGATGCCTAGGTGGCTCATTCTGTTAAGCAACTGCCTTTGGCCTACAGTCTTGGGATGGATTTCTGTATTGGGCTCTTTACTTAGCAGGGAGTCTGTTTTTCCCTCTACTGCCACTCCCTCTGCTTGTGCTTGCTCGCGTGCTCTCTCTCTCTCTCTGACAAATAAATAAATAAAATCCTTAAAAAAATAAATATAAAATAAGTATACATCCATAAATAAGAAAGTTATTGAATAATTTAAAAATAAAATTCTTCAATGTGACAAATTAACTTATGAATTCTTCCAAACACTTAAAAAATACAGCAACATTTTAAAACTCATCTAAAAGATTAATTAGAACACAATGCTCTGTGCATAAGGCCAAGACAATAGTGATAAAAAATACAGACTGTGGCACTAAAAGAAGGAACGGCTACATATCAATACCCCTTATGCATGTTGATACAAAAATTGTGAACAAAATAGAGACAAATTGAATTTTCAAACATTTTAATAAGATTATTTATGCCTTGGCTATTTGGGATTTGTTGCTGGGTTGAAAGATCATCTAATATTTAAAAATCAGTCAATTTGGAGAAAGCACCTGATGAAATTCAACAATTTTCATGATAAAAACATTCAACAAACTTGGCATGAAAGAAAGTATGTCATCATGATAAAGGCCATGTATGAAAAACGATGGTTCACATCATACTCAGTGATGAAAGTCTGGAAGATTTTCCTGTAAGATTAAGAGCACGGCATGTATGGCCATTTTTGTAACTTTTTTTTTCCATATGACACTAGAAGTCCGAGGCAGAGAAATTAGGCCAGTAAAAGTAACAGAGAGCACCAAGTTTGAACAAGAAGAAGTAAAATCATTTTGTGTTGGTAAACAGAAATTATTCCCCTTCCAAATTTTGATGGCTAATAAATCAATTCAACAAAGACAAAAGATACAAACACAAGACTAAAATTTAATTAATTAAATCTTTAGAACTACCAAATACCAATAACTAATCTAAATGGAAATTATTTTCAAAAAAATCTAAAGATAATAGCATTTAAAAGAGTAAAATGTTTAGTTATAAATGTAACCAAGAGTTAACCACAAATGTAACCAAGGGTTAACCATCATGCTGGTGTCACTTTTAGGTAGTAGAAATAGACAGATTTGCATATACATGTCCTTTCTGTCCTTTAGGACAGTTAACAAAAATGTTTAAACATACCTGATATATTTTGAATGCTTGTTACAGATCATTTTATATACATATATATATGTGAAACTTTATAAATATGTACAATTATTGTATGGAAATAATGAAAAAGAACAGTAAAAAATCTTGTAATATCATGTGTAACCATTTTTTAAATGCAGAAATTAAAATAAGAGTTGTTGGAAAAACACCAAGATAAATAAATTTTTATTAAATTAAAGAAATAAGATATCAAATGTAACATTGAAAAAAGAGGGTCAAATGTTAATATAGTAAAATTAAAAACAAACATGAAAAAATAAGCTCACATATAAAGTTAATAAAAGACAAAAAAGGATCAAAGAAAGCTGCATCCTATTCTAGAAGATCAGCAAGGTAGATATCTATTTTTGCACATTTATCAATCTGTTTTATCCATTTTGTTGTCAATAATCATTAGGTTGTTTTTGTTGTTGTTTACTCTTTGGATGTTTTCTCCCTTTTAAATCTATTCCAAATAGAAACATGGTATAAAATTTTGTTATATCCTCACATATTAACAGATAATTCTCAAATAATCAACTCTAAGAATTCAACAATAACAATAATACCCTGATTGTTTGATCAACTAAACAGATATCTTTTATGTGGACTGTTCTGTCTTAACGAGGCTTTGCTTACCCAAGGTGAACATGAACTAATTAATGAATTTCACTTCGAATTTTTGAAGTTATTCACAAGGTAGATCTTCACCAAATTAAATATATTTTTCTTTCAAGAATGGAAACTTTCTTCGCTTACTTTCCCCAAACATTTTTCTGCCCAAATACTGTATTAGAAGATGTCTGCCAAGGAAATTAGGGGAATCTGCTGATAAGCATCAACTAAAAAGTGAGTAGAAACAATATTTTGCATCCTGAACTCAATTAAAGTTAAAGCAAATTTATTAGTATTTGTTTTAGTTATAGCAGTACTCAAAGAGAATGGTATTAGCACTAATACCTTGTATTATAACAGAAACAAGGTCATAAATCAGACATATCAACTTCAACTCTAAGAATTGACAGAGAGAAATAAGCCAGAGGTAAGGGAAAGAAAAGAACAAAATAATATAGATAACTAAAGAAATAATTGAAATTGGGAACAATTAAATAACAGGAAAACTAATACAAAAAGCTGTTTTGTTAAGGTATAAATGATATATCCATTACAATACTGAGAGGGATTGAAGAGAGAACATATAACTTACCAGTATCAAAAATGACAGAAATAACATTACAGTAGCATTTATTAATATTAAAAGAATAATATGGGAACATAATGCCAATAAATGCAATATCTTGGATAGAGTACAAAATAAAATTATTGAAAGGTCCAAGTTATCTGAACTCCTTAAAAAAATTATATGATCTGAATAGCTCTATAATTATTAAAATGGTAAAAATGTTCTATCAGATACCCTGGGTAGATAAAGCCAACTGAATCTTATTCCATGGGTGCTATGAAACCACTGGAAGTGTTCAACCTATGCTGTGGCTCCCCTCTCTTAGCTCTAAAATATGGGATTAATAAATAAAAATTGTTAATACTTAAGTGTACAACATGATGTTTTGATATGAATACACATTGTGAAATAAATACCTCAGTCAAGGAAATCAACATATATCTCATCTTATCTACAACATATATATCATCTTATCTAATTACTGTTCTTTGTGTGTGTTGAGAACTTTTGAGATCTACTACTAGAACCTTTCAAGTAGACAATATATAACCATTAACTATACTCACCATGTTATGCATTAGGTCTCCAGAACTTCACCTTAAAATTGAAACTTTGTACTCTGACCAATGTCCCCAGTTTTATCCCCACCCCCAGTTCCTAATAACCACCATTCTAATATCTGTTATGAATTCAAAATTTTTCTATAAAATTTTCATATGTAGATGAAATTATGCAGTGTTTGTCTTCTGTATCTAGATTATTTCATTTTGCATGATGGTGACAGATTCATCTATTATGTCATATATGGAACAATTTTCTTCTCTAAGTTCAAATGATTTCATTCATATACAAACACACACACACACACACACACACACTTTTTTTAATTCATTCTTCTGTCCTTAGACATTTGGATTGTTTCCAAAATTTTCCTATTGGGAATAATTTTACAATTAAATGGAATAAAAACATCTCCTGAAAGTAGTGATTTTATTTCACCTAGATACATATTCACAAGTGGAATTTTGGATTATATAGCAGTTCTGTTATTTTTTTTTTTATATTTCTGAAGAAGCTCAATAATGTTTTTCATAATGATTATCATTTCCAAAACAGGGCACAAAGTCTCCCTTTTCCCCACCCGTCAACATATGTTATCTTTTTTTTATTAAGTTTTTTTTTTTAATTTTAATGCCAGTAGAGTTAGTATAGATTGTTATACTAGTTTCAGTTGTATAATATAGTGAATCAAACATACTATACATTACTCAGTATTCAAAATTATAAGAGTACTCCTTAAATCTCATCACCTACTTCACTCATCACGCCCCTCACCTTCCTTCTGGGAACCATCAGTTCTCCGTAATTGAGAGTCTGTGTCTTGGTTTGTCTCCCCCTACCATTTTTTCCCCCCTTTTTTTTTTTTTTGTTTGTTTGTTTTGTTTTGGGACACAAATTTCTTAAATTTATCATGAGTGAAATCATTTGGCATTTGTCTTTCTCTGATGGACTTATCTCACTAAACATTATATTCTTTAGCTCATCCACATCCTTGTAAATGGCAAGATTTCATTCTTATTTATCATTGAATAATATTCCATGGTATATTGGTATTATAATGTATATTACAATATTTATATTATACACTATGTATAATATTTACATGATATGTATAATTATATTGATATTGTAAACTGTATTGCAATATTTACATATTTAATCATATACTATTGTTTATTAATGTAATGATATCACTAAATTTTATATATATGTAAATATATATAAAATTGGGGTGCCTGGGTGGCTCAGTGAGTTAAAGCCTCTGCCTTTGGCTCAGGTCATGTTCCCAGGGTCCTGGGATCGAGCCCTGCATTGAGCTTCTGCTCAGCAGGGAGCCTGCTTCCCCCTCTCTCTGCCTACCTCTCTGCCTACTTGTTATCTCTGTCTATCAAATAAATAACAAATAAAATCTTAAAAAGAAACTAAGTATATACATATATAATGAAGGATATATATCACTTCTTTATCTGTTCCTCTATCAGTGGACACAGGCTACATTCTTGATATTGTAAATAATTGTGCAATAAACATAGGGTGCATGTTTCCCTTTAGCTTAATGATTTTGTATTTTTTTGGTTAATAACATGAATTACAATGACTGTATCATAAGGTAGTTCTACTTTTATCTTTTTGACAAACCACCACCCTTTTTTTTCCCCATGATGGCTGCCCCAGTTTGGATTCTCAGCAGTCCACATGGGATTATTTTTCTCTACATCTTTGTCAACACTTGTTATTTCTTGTGTCATTAATTTTAATCATTCTGACAGGTGTGAGATAATATCTCATTGTGGCTTTGATTCACATTTCACCGATGAGTGATTTTGAATATCTTTTCATGTGTCTATTGGACAATAGTATGTCTTCTTTGGAGAAATGCCTATTCATGTCTGTTGTTATTTGATAATAGCAACTAACAAGTGTGAGGTTGGTTATATCTCACATTTTCTTCCATTTGCATTGGGCTGATTATTAATGATGTTGAGAATCTTTCCATACATCTTGTATTTTTTGGAAAAATACCTATGTAGATCTTTTGCCTGTTTTAAAAAAATGGTTATTCACAACTCCTGAATTGTATAAGTATCCTTGACCTAATATCCTTGATCCAAATCCTTGATTTGCATATGAGTTGATTTTTATGTACTATATATGGAACTTATTTCATTATTTTGTATAAGAATGTCCAGTTTTCCTAACATCTATTGAAAGGGTTATCATTTCTCCATTGTGTATTGTGACTTTGCTTAAAATTAGTTGAGCACACATGCATGAGTTTATTTCTAGGATCTATTCTTTCCATTTATCTATATGTCTATTTCTTATGTATCATACTATTTTATTACTATAACTTTATAATAAAATTGAAAACAAGTAATATGATGTCTTTCACTTTGCTCCTCTTTCTTTAAATCAATTTGATTATTCATTTTTTTCCTGGTACTGTAAGAAGTTTAGGATTATACTGTTTCTATTTCTGTGAAAAATTGAACTTTGATAGGAATTGCATTAACTTTTTAGACTGTTTTGGACTGTATAGACATTTTTTCATTCATTTATCAATATGCTTTCATGTTCAGTATGCAGAGATTTTTATCTCCTTAATTTTATTCCTAAGTACTTTTTACACTAAATGAGAAAAACATGCAGCCAAGAATACTATATACAGCTAGTTTATCATTGAAAATAGAAGGAGAGATAAAAGGCTTCCAGGACAAACAAAAACTAAAAGAGTTTGTAAACACCAAACCAGCACTACAGGAAATAATGAAAGGGGTCCCCTAAGCAAAAAGAGAGCCTAAAAGAAGTAGACCAGAAAGGAACAGAGAAAATATACAGTAACAGTCACCTTACAGGCAATACAATGGCACTAAATTAATATCTTTCAATAGTTACCCTGAAAGAAAATGGGCTAAATGCCACAATCAAAAGACACAAGCTGTCAGAATGGATTAAAAAAAAAAATCAATATGCTGTCTATAGGAAACTCATTTTCGACCCAAAGACACCTCCAGATTTAAAGTGAGGGGGTGGAAAACAATTTACCATACTAATGTACATCAAAAGAAAACTGGGGTGGCAATCCTTCTATCAGACAAATTAGATTTTAAGCCAAAGTTTATAATAAGAGATGAGGAAGGACACTATATCATACTCAAATGGTCTCTCCAACAAGAAGATCTAACCATTTTAACTATGTATTCCTCTAACATGGGAGCAGCCAACTATATAAACCAAATAATAACAAAATCAAAGAAACCCATAAACAATAATACAAAAATAATAGGGGACTTTAATACCCATCTCACTGAAATGGACAGATCATCCAAGCAAAAATATCAACAAAAAATAAAGGCCTTAAGTTACACACTGGACCAGATGGACATCACAGATATATTCAGAACATTCCATCCCAAAGCAAAAGAATACATATTCTTCTCTAGTGCACATGGAACTTTCTTCAGAATAGATCACATTCTGGGTCACAAATCAGATTTCAGCTGGTACCAAAAGATTGGGATCATTCCCTGCATATTTTCAGACCACAATTCTCTGAAGCTACAACTCAATCACAAGAGGAAATTTGGAAAGAACCCAAATACATGGAGGCTAAAGAGAACCCTACTAAAGAATGAATGGGTTCACCAGGAAATTAAAAAAGAATTGAAAAAATTCATCAAAACAAATGATAATGAAAACACAACTGTTCAAAGTCTGTTCAAAGTCTGTGGGACAAAGTAAAGGTAGAACTGAGAGGAAAATATATAGTGATACAAGCCTTTCTCAAGAAACGAGAAAGGTCTCAAATATACAACCTAACCCTCACCTAAAGGAGCTGGAGAAAGAACAGTAAACAAAGCCTAAGCCCAGCAGGAGAAAAGAAATAATAAAGATCAGAGCAGAAATCAACGAAACAGAAACAAACAAACAAACAACAACAACAAAAAAATGAGCAAATCAATGAAACTAGGAGCTCGTTCTTTGAAAGAATTAATAAGATTGATAAACCCCTGGCCAAACTTATCAAAAAGAAAAGAGAAAGGACCCAAATAAATAAAATCATGAATAAAAAAGGAGAGATCACAACCAACACCAAGGAAATACAAACAATTATAAGAACATGTTATGATCAAATATAAGCCAGCAAATTTGACAATCTGGAACTGAACTGAATGAAATACAAAATCTCAAAATACCCATAACCAGTAAAGATATTGAAGCAGTCATCAAAAATATCCCAACATACAAGTGCCCAGGGCCAGATGGCTTCCCAGGGGAATTTTACCAAACATTTAAAGAAGAATTAATTCCTATTCTCCTAAAACTGTTCAAAAAATAGAAATAGAAGGAAAACTTCCAAACTCATTTTATGAGACCAACATTGCATTAATCCCAAAACCAGACAAAGACCCCATCAAAAAAGAGAATTACAGACCAATATCATTGATGAACACAAATGGGAAAATGCTCACCAAAATACTAGCCAATATAATCCTACAGTACATTAAAAGGATTATTCACTACGACCAAGTGGGATTTATTCCAGGGCTGCAAGTTTGTCTCAACATCTGCAAATCAATGTGATACAATACATTAATAAAATAAAGAACAAGAACCACAGGATACTCTCAATAGATGCTGAAAAAGCATTTGACAAAGTACAGCATCATTTCTTGATCAAAATTCTTCAAAATGTAGGGATATAGGGTGCATACCTCAATATCATCAAAGCCATCTATGAAAAATACACCACGAATTTCATTCTCAATGGAGAAAAACTGAGAGTTTTTCTGCTAAGGTCAGGAACACGGCAGGAATGTCCATCATCACCACTGCTATTCAATGTAGTACTAGAAATCCTAGCCTCAGCAATCAGACAACAAAAAGAAATTAAAGGCATCCAAATCCACAAATGGAAGTCAAACTATCACTCTTTGCAGATGATATGATACTTTATGTGGAAACCCAAAAGGACTCCACTCCAAATCTGCTAGGATTCATACAGGAATTCAGTCAAGTGTCAGGATATAAAATCTATGCACAGAAACCAGTTGCATTTCCATATACCAACAACAAGACAGAAGAAGGAGAAATTAAGGATTTAATCCCATTTACAATTGCACCCAAAATTATAGGATACCTAGGAATAAACCTAACAAAAGAGGCAAAGAATCTGTACTCAGAAAACTATAAACTACTCATGAAAAAATTGAAGAAGACACAAAGAAATGGAAAAAATGTTCCATGCTCATGGCTTGGAAGAACGAATATTGTGAAAATGTCTATGCTACCTAAAGCAATCTACATGTTTAATGCAGTCCCTATGAAATACCATCCATTTTTTTTCAAAGAAATGGAACAAATAATCCTAAAATTTATATGAAACCAGAAAAGACCTCGAATAGCTAGAGGAATGTTGAAAAAGAAAGCCAAAGTTTGTGGTATCTAGACCTCAAGCTCTATTAAAAAGCTATCATCACTGGGGCACTTGGGTGGCTCAGTGGGTTAGGTCTCTGCCTTTGGATCAGGTCATGATCTCAGGGTCTTGGGATTGAGCCCCACATTGGGCTCTCTGCTCAGCAGGGAGCCTGCTTCCCCCTCTCTCTCTGGCTGCCTCTCTGCCTACTTGTGATCTCTCTCTCTCTCTCTGTCAAATAAATAAATAAAATATTTTTTTAAAAAGCTGTCATCATCAAGACAGTATGGTTCTGGCACAAAAACAGATACATAGATCAATGTAACAGAATAAAGAACCCAGAAATAGACCCTCAACTCTATGGTCAAGTAATCTTCGACAAAGCAGGAAAGAATGTCCAGTGGAAAAAAGACAGTCTCTTGAAAAAAATAGCCACATGTTACCCAATGAAACTGGACGATTTCCTTACACCACACACAAATTTTTTTTCAGTGGAAAAAGACAGTCTCTTCAACAAATGCTATTGGGAAAATCGGACAGTCACATGCAGAAAAATGAAATTGTACCATTTCCTTACACCACACACACAAGTATATTCTAAATGGATGAAAGACCTCAATGTGAGAAAAGAATCCATCGAAATCCTTGAGGAGAACACAGGCAGCAACCTCCTTGACCTCAACCACAGCAACTTTTTCTGGAAACATTGCAAAAGGCAAGGGAAGCAAGGGCAAAAATGAACTATTGGGACTTCATCAAAAAGCTTTTGCACAGCAAAGGAAAGAGTTAACAAAACCAAAAGACAACTGACACAATGGGAGGAGATATTTGCAAATGACATACTAGATAAAGGGCTTGTAACCAAAATCTATAAAGAACTTATCAAACTCAACACCCATAGAACAAATAATCCAATCAAGAAAAGAGCAGAGGACATGAAAAGACATTTCTGCAAAGAAGACATCCAGATGGCCAACAGACACATGAAAAAGTGTTCCATAACACTCCACATCAGGGAAACTAAAATCAAAACCACAATGAGATACCACCTCACACCAGTCAGAATGGCTAAAATAAACAAGTCAGGAAATGACAGATGCTGGCGAGGATGCAGAATAAGGGAAACCCTTCTAGACTGTTGGTGGGAATGAAAGCTGGTGCAACCACTCTGGAAAACAGCACAGACATTCCCCAAAAAGTTGAAAATAGAACTAACCTATGACCCAGCAATGGCACTACTGGGTATTTACCCTAAAGATACAAATGTAGTGACCGAAAGGGGCATGTGCACCCAAATGTTTATAGCAGCAATGTCCACAATAGCCAAACTATGGAAAGAACCTAGATGGCCATCAACAGATGAATGGATAAAGAAGATATGATATTGTTATTTTCACACACACACACACACACACACACACACGTGTGCATACATGCATACACAATGGAATACTATGCAGCCATGAGAAGAAATGAAAACTTGCCATTTGCAATGATGTGGATGGAACTAGAGGGTGTTATGCTGAGTGAAATAAGTCAATCAGAGAAAGATGATTATTATATGATCTCCCTGAAGTGAGGAAGTTGATAGACAATGTGGGGGGTTTGGGGGGTAGAGAAGGAAAAAATGAAACAAGATGGGATCCGGGGAGATGAACCATAAGAGACTCTTAATCTCACATAACAAACTAAGGGTTGCTGGGGGTGGAGGGGAGGGAGAGGGTGGTTGGATTATGGATATTGGGGAATTTATGTGCTATGGTGATTGTTGTGAAGTGTGTAAACCTGGCAATTCACCGTCTGTACTCCTGGGGCTAATAATATATTATATGTTAATAAAAATTAAAAATAAATTAAAAATAAAAAAAGAAATGGCAAGATTGTACACCCTCTTTTTCTTTCTTTCTTTCTTTCTTTTTTTTTTTTTTTTTTTTTGTACACCCTCTTTTTCATCCTGAAACTAGAATAATATCTTCTGGATTTTCAACAATGAGTGTGATGTTATTTGTGGACATGTTATATATGACATTTATTGCTTTGAAGTACATATCTTCTAGCCTAATTATGAAGAAATCTGTAATTGTAGATTTTGATTTTGCCAAATGCTTTCTTTCATCTATTGAAATGAATATATATTGTTATTATTTATTCTCTTACTGTGGCATACTGCATTTACTGATTTCTATGTTGAACAGTATTGCATCCCAATAATAAATCCCAAATGATCTTGATGTACGATAATTTTAATTGGTGTAGAATTTAGTTTGATTGAACTTTTCCAACAGTTTTGGTACCTGTGTTCATCAGGAATATTGACCTGTAGTTTTTATATGTTGTAGTGTCTTTTTTCTGGATTTGGTATCAGTATAAATTTGGCTTCAAAACATGAGTTTGAGGGGCGCCTGGGTAGCTCAGTGGGTTAAAGCCTCTGCCTTTGGCTCAGGTCATGATCCCAGGGTCCTGGGATCGAGCCCCATATCGGGCTCTCTGCTCAGCAGAGAGCCTGCTTCCTCCTCTCTCTCTCTGCTTGCCTCTCTGCCTACTTGTGATCTCTCACTGTCAAATAAATAAATAAAATCTTAAAAAAAAAACCATGAGTTTGAAAGTGAAATTTTTCCCTCCTCATGTGTGTGTGTGTATGAGAGTTTGAGAGGAATTATTAATAATTATCACTTTTTAATTTTTTGGTAGATTTCAGTATTGAAAACTGCTTTTGGACTTTTGTGGGAGATTTTTGACTACTGCTGATATATCCTTATATAATATTGCTGTTTTGAAATTTTAATTTTAATTTTTTTTAATTTTTATTTATTTTTATTTTTTCTTTTTACAATCAGTTTTAGTAGTCTCTTTGTTAATAGAAAGTAATCCATTTCTTTTAGGTTATTCAAATTGATACCATGAGTCTTTACATTTATGTGATATTGTTTGTAATATCTCTTTTATTCATTTCTGATTTTATCTATTTGAGTTTCCTCTATTTTTTTTTGGTCTAGTTAAAGGTGTCAATTTTGTTTATATATTCAAAACTATCTTATATTTATTATTATGTACATTTTATATGGTTTCTTTTTTTATTTATTTCTGCTTTGATCTCTATTATATCCTTATTTCTACTAAATTTTGGATCAATTTTTTCATAGTTCCTGATGGTGAAGGTTTGGTTCTTTATTTGTATATTTATTTAATCTTAATACAAGCTTTTTATCATATCAAAATTCTTTGAAACCCTTTTTTGCTAAACTCCATAACTTTTATATGCTGTTTCCATTTTCATTGTCTTAAAAATTTTTAATTCCCATTTTCATTTATTTTTTTCCTCTTATTTTTTAGGATTTTTTTAAAAGAACTTATTTATTTATTTGACAGAGACACAGAAAGAGAAGGAACACAAGTGGGGGGAGTGGGAGAGGGAGAAGTAGGCCCCCCGCCTAGTTTGAAGCCCAATGTGGGGCTCAATCCTGTGACCCTGGGATCAGGACCTGAGCTGAAGGCAGATGGCCAATGACAGAGCCACCCAGGTGCCCCTCTTTTTTCCATTTTAAATTCTTATTTTACTCATTGGCTCTTCAGGGACGGGTTGTTTTGTTTTTACTTATATAAATTTTGTACTTACCCACATGTTACTATTTTTTTTAATATTGTTTGTTGGAAAAGATGCTTGGTATGATTTCAGTCTTCCTAAATTTGTCAAGACTTGTTTTGTGTCTTAACATATGACCTATTCTGGAGATTTCTCTGTGTGGACTTCAGAGGAATGTGTATTGTTTCTATTAAATACAATATATTCTATATGTGGGTTGACTTAAAGTGTAGTTCAAACCCAATAATCCTTATTCATTTTCTTTCTCGTTGATCTATGCATTTTTAAAAAGGGAGAATCATATTTTTTACTTTTGTATTGATATTTGACTCCCTTCAGATATTCTTTTTTTAAAGATTTTATTTATTTATTTGACAGAGAGATAGGGAACACAATCAAGGGGAGTGGGAGAGAGAGAAGCAGGCTTCCCACTGAGCAGGGAGCAAGATGTGGGCCTCAACCATAGGACCCTGGGAACATGACTCAAGCCGAAGGCAGATGCCTAACAACTGAGCCACCCTTTAGATCTTTTAATATTCTTTTACACATTTAGTGTTCCAATTATAGGTGCATTTAAACTTTTAATTATGCACACTTCATAAATTGAGTTTTTCATCATTACATAATAAACTCTGTATTCTCTAACAACTTTTTTTAAATTTTGTGCATGAGATCTCTATTTTTATGTATATTTTTTCTTTCCAAGTTTTTATTTAAATTTCAGTTAGATATTAAGGAGGAAACTTATTGTGATAAACACTGAGTATTATATGCAGTGATCAATCACTAAATTATACACCTAAAACCAATTTCACTAAATATGTTAAATAACTAGAATTTAAATAAAAACTTTAAAAAATAAAAATTAAAACTTAAATTCCAGTTAGTCGACATAGAGTATAATGTTAGTTTTAGATATGGAATTTAGTGACTCAACACTTACAACACCCAGTGGTCATCAAGACAAGTGCCCTCCTTAATCCCTAACTCCTCTTTAATCCATCCACCTGCTACCATCCCTCTGGTGACCATCAGTTTTTTTCTCTATAGTTAAGAGTCTATTTCTTGGTTTTCCTTTCTTTTTTCCTCTTAATTTTTTTTAATTCCACATATGAGTGAAATAATATGGTTTTTGTGTTTCTCCGACTGACTTATACATTTTTTAAAAATTTTTTATTATGTTCCATTAGGCAACATTAGTTTTTGATGTAGTGTTCAATGATTCATTTGTTGTGTATAACACCCACTCCTCATCACAATACATTTCATCCTTCATAGTCATCACCAAGTTAACCCCCTCTCCCTTCTGTAACCCTCAGTTTGGTTACTGGAATTCAGAGCCTCCCATCGTTTTTCTCCCCCTCTGATTTTTCCCATTCAGTTTTTCCTTCCTTCCCCTGTGGTCCCCTGTGCTATTCCTTATGTTCCACATATGAAGTAAAACCATATGATAATTATCTTTCTCTGCTTGACTTATTTCACTACCATATTCCATCTATGCCCATCCATCCAGTTCCTCCAAAGGATAAATGGTGGTTATTCATTCTTTCTGATGGCTGAGTAATATTCCATTGTATATATGAACCACATCTTTATCCATTTTTCTGTTGAAGGTTATCTTGGCTCATTCCACTGTTTGGCTATAATAGACATTTCTGCTATGAACATTGGGGTACATGTGCCTTTTTTAAAAAAAATCTATCTTTGAGGTAAATATTTAGCAGTGCAATCACTGGGTTGTATGGTAGCTCTATCTTTAGCATCTTTAGGAGCCCTTATACTGTTTTCCAGTTAGCTGTGCCAGCTTACATTCCCACCAACAGTGTAAGAGGGTTCCCCTTCTCCACATCCTTGCCAATGTTTATTGTTTCTTGTTTTGTTAATTTTTGCCATTCTAACCTGTGGGAGGTGGTATCTAACTGTACTTTTGATTTATATTTCCCTGATAGTTAGTAATGTTGAAAACTTTTTCATGTGTCTGTTAGACATTTCTATGTCTTCTTTGGAGAACTGTCTGTTCATGTCTTCTACCCATTTATTGACTGGATTAATTTGAATTTTGGGTGATGAGTATTGGCACAAAAAGAGACACATTGATCAGAGGAACAGAAGATAGACCCCATAAATGGACCCTCAACTAATCTTTAACAAATCAGGAGAGAATATCTAATGGAAAAAATAAACAGTCCCTTCAATAAAATAACATAATTAAAATTAAATAAAATGAAATGAAATGAAATAAAATAAAATAAAATAAAATAAAATTCAATACAGTACTTTGGACTCCAAGAAACAAACTGAAGGTTATGGAGGGGAAGGAGTATGGGGTTGTATGAGCCTGGTGGTGGGTATTATGGAAGACACATATTGGATGGATCACTTATGTGTGGTGCATAAACAATGAATTCTGGAACATTGAAAATAAATTTAAAAAATAAAGTATCATGTCATCTGTGAAAAAAAAAATAAAATAAAATAGAGAAGAGATTGCCAAATTTATTTACTTATTTATTATTTCTCTGCCAGAAGAATGAAACTGGACCATTGTCCTATACAATACACAAAAATAAACACAAAATGAATGAAAGACATAAATGTGAGAGACGAGTCCATCAAAATCCTAGAGAGAACATAGGCAATAACCTCTTTGACATTGGCCACAGTGACTTCTTTCAAGACATGTCTACAAAGGCAAGGGAAACAACAAAAATGAACTTTTGTGACATCATCAAGATAAAAACCATTGCACAGCAAAGGAAATAGTCAACAAAACTAAAAGGCAATCCACAGAATGGGAGAGGATATTTGCAAATCACAGTAAAGTGGTGGTATCAGAAATCTATAGAGAAGTTTTCAAACTCATCACCCAGAAAAATTAATAATCAAGGAAATGTTTTTGTTTGTTTGTTACTTAAATACTCTATTGTGTAATATAAGCATAGAATTATTTATTTATTTACATATTTGTTTAGGTTTTCATTAGTATGGAATATCCTATTCCGTCTATGAAATCAATCATTTCAGTTTCAGTCTATGCACACAGTTATGTCTGATGTTTGTGTCTTACAGGTAATGTAGTTTGGTTCTTGTTTTTATTTTGACCACTTAACAACTGTATTTTGATTGAAAACTTATTACATTTGCTTGTAAAGAAATTAATGTTATGCAAATACCTACTATTGCCAGCTTATTAATTATTTTCTGGCTGTTTGATAGGTCATTTGTTCTTTTATTTCTCTTTTACTAAATTCCTTTATGATTTGATGTCTTACCATAGTTGTATGCTCTGACACCCATCTCTTTAACTTTTGTGTATCTAGTATAGGATTTTGCTTTGTGATTACCACAACCTTTCTCTAAAATATCGTAGAGTTATAACAGTCTATTTTAAGCTGGTAACAACTTAACCTAATTATATGCACAAGCTGTGTATAGTTATTCCCCTTCAAATATTTCATGTTCTAATATTATCATCTACACACTTCATATTTTCTGTCCCTTAATAAATTATTAAAGTGATAGATATTTAAATACCTTGTCCTTTATCATTTATCATACAATTAATAGTGATTTAGACACCACTATTACAGTATTAGGGTACTCTGAATTCATCTATATCTTTAAATATTCATATGTACTCATGTTACCACTTAGTGTCATTTAACTTTTATAATTTCAAACTTTTTATTTTTTAAGATTTTTAAATTTTTAATTCCAGGTCATTAACATAGTGTTACAAGAGTGTCCTTTCATTTTAACTTGAAGAACTCCTTAATATTTCTTGTAAGTCACTTGATGGAGATAACATCCCTCAGTTTTTCATTGTAGAGAAAAGTATTTCCCCACTATTTCTAAATGACAACATTGATTGGTAATGTATTCTTTTTTTTTTAAGATTTTATTTATTCACTTGACAGACAGAGATCATGAGTAGGCAGAGAGGCAGGCAGAGCGAGAGAGGGAAGCAGGCTCCCTGAAGAACAGAGAGCGCGATGCAGGGCTTGATCCCAGGACCCTGGGATCATGACCTGAGCCTAAGGCAGAGCCTTTAAACCACTGAGCCACACAGGCGCCCTGGTAATGTATTCTTGTTTGACATTTTTCTCCATTTAGTTTTTGTAGTCTGTCATACCATGGTTCCTGGCTTGTAAATTTTTTTCTCAGAAATGTGCTATAGCTTTACGGGGATTTCCTTGTATGTGACAAACCACTTTTATCTTGTTGTTTTCAATTTTTTTTTTAATTTTTGACAATTGATTACAATGTGCGTTAGTGAAGTTTTTTGCCTTTTTTTTCTTTTTTAATTACGGTTTTGGGACCTTAATCATTCAATTATCCAGATATCTACATCTTTGTCCCAATCCTGGGAGGTTTGGGCCATTATATATTTAAGTGAGCTTTCTTCCCCTTTGCTATATCTTCTTCATAGACTCCCATAATGCAAACATTAGCTCCTTGATGGATTACCGTAATGCAGAAGACTTTATTTGCTTTCAATTCTTTCTTTTTTAAAACTCCTTTGTCTGGATTTGTATATGACTTATCTTCTACTGAGCTGATTTTTCTCTTGAATAACTCGAAAGACATTCTTTTCATCTAAAAGTTCAAGAAATTCTTATACTTTTCTTATATCTTTACTGAATATTGTTAAAATATTTAATTGCATTTTATAAGATTTGTTAAAAATCTCTCATGTTCTACCCTCTGGATCTGGAATTATTTGAACTCTCATAATAATATGTGTTTGCACTACACTCAGTTTCAGGAAATTTGTTTACAAAGCAGTCTATTCATTACAGTAAAGCTTTTCAAAGTCCAGCTAATGATTATTCCTTTTATACCAAAATATAAGTGAACTAACATCTACCTAATGACATTGCCTTTAGTATCTTTCAGTGTCAGTATTTGCAGGTTTTTATTTTATGTCATTAATTTATATCATTTATTATAACAATTTCGTTGCTCTGTATAAGAAAATATGACTGGATGGTCGAGCACTACAAAATAAAATATGACTTTGTGATTTCGAGATTATACTTAATAAAAGTATATTTTTATTGTGGGTGATATAACCAATACCTGGGAAAGTGATAGTTAAATTTACATTCCCCTATAAAGGCTCAATATGTGATCGGATATATATGTTTCTTAAATGCTTTCTTACAAATTATGCAGTCTCTTGAATGCATGCCTGTATTTGAAGTTACTCATCGAGTAACTTCTAGGGAAATTTCATCATACTACTTTGTTACCAATATCTCATTGCGTCAATATGTCTCTTTTACGATTGTGTGGGACAGACTAAATAAGTCAATTCCAACAAGAATGGTAGCATTTCCCATTGGAATATTTCAGAGTTCAAGTCATTGGGAGATGGAAAACAAATATAAAATCATCACATCCTCATCCTGTTTGTTCTTACATACAACTATATTTGCTAAAGTCAAGAAAGAAAGAAGCAAAGTGCCTTTAGGAAAGAAGTGTCACAATATTTGAAAATCACTGCCAGCATTGTTGACCTAGAATAATGATCAGTAATACTTCCATCAACAACTACACAGAAAACCTGATGATTTCTTCCATCTCCTACAGAAAGGATACTTTAGTGAGTTTTATTTTTTATTCGTGTTCATTTTAATCTCAGTCAGAAAATAAACCTACCAAAAACTTTCTTAAATTTTCTAGTAACACAAGTTTCTTGGATTCTATATATATACATACATACATACATATATACTATGTATGTATATATATATGATCATATCTCAGGTCATATATACATATATAGAGAGATTATATAAGAAAATATTTTAATTCTATAAATTTGAACCCATAGAATAATTATTGGGTTATAATTCAGCATTAACTTTCTTCTCCATTCTGTTACATTTAATAACTTAAGTGGATATAATTTTGGAATGATTGGTTTCAAGTGGTTCTTTTTCAATAAAGAATGAGAGAAAACACATTGCATTCCAAACAGCTGATTACAATATTATATATTTGTTTACTTTTTGGTTATATATACTATTCAAAGTATAAAAACAGGATGCATATATGGAAAGTATAAGAACACTGAGCCAAACTAGGAAATAAAACGTCTTAACACAATTTCAAAACATAAATAAAATAATATTTTTATAAAACTTTTAGCGGAAGAATATGACAAACACCAGCATCAAATAATTGCTACTGCTTAATCCTGACTTGTAAAAGAGCACAGGACTGCCAATTTCAGAAATTTACACTGAAACTCTTCATCTAACTTTTTTAAACAACTGAATTTTCTTTATCCATTTACACTGTTTCACTAATTGAAATCTTAATTTAATAATTATTATTTTTTTTGAAACAGAGAACTCACAGATACTGACAGATAAGGGTTGAACTACAGCACTAGAAAATATAATACAAGAAACACATTGAAGCAAGACTAGATAAACAGATAGTAAATAAAGGGATGCTAGATGATATATAAATTAATGAATATGTTTATTGATATTCATATACATGTAAATGTTTATCTATGACCAATGCATATCTACTTAATGCCTTTTCTGGCAAACTCTTGGCAGATTTTAAATCAAGTAGAAAAGTATACAGAATTTTTTTACTTAACATATTTTATTTAGACAAAATATTTGGAAAGATCCATGTGTAAGTACCATGTGTCTCAGAGAATTAGAAACTGAATATAAGTAGTTAAAATACAAGGGAAGGAAATATAGGTTTATAAGCAGAAATTTGACCTATTTTCTATTTGTAATCATGTAGCAGTGTGTTAAAGTAAAATCTAATAAACACATATATGTGTGTATGTATTTCTTTCTTTCTTTCTATCAATCCCTCTAGGCATATGGATTTCACAAATGCATAAAATGGCCTTAAATTTTGGAAACTACATAACTAAAAACAGTATGAGTGTAACATGGGAGAATATAGAGTAATCCAGAAGGCTAAAATAAGAAATTCTGTGATATTACATAGAATCAATTATAAACAATAATCTAAAGTACCAGAAGATAAAAGAAAAGATTAAAGCAATATAAAGAGAAGTGAAATTTAAAGTAAAAAGAGGAATGCCTATTGTTTCATGAAGTTTTACTTTTAAGAGAAGTATGGGAATAATAAATCATGAGTCAACAATCAGTTCATTGAAAAACAAAAAATGCAAAGCAAATGGATAGAGAAGGTAACATGGGATCATTGGAGACTATATTTATTCCTCCATATCCTTTCATTTATAAATTAAGATTCTTCTCTGTAAGACACAGGTTGCATTTTATTGTGAATCTGATAATTTGTGCATATGCTTGCATAGCATTATAACACTGAGACACACAAAGAGAAATAAAACTTCATGAAAATATGATTTAATTGATGAGGAAAATGCATTTCAAAACTACTTTTGACTTTTCTACATACACATTAATGTGATAAGAATTAAATAATATTATAATAATTTAGCACAGGTTTTTTTTACAGCTTTACTGAGGAAAAGTAACTATACTTTCCATTTCTGACCACTTTAACCATACCTTTTCTTTTCTTAATGCAGAATGTTTCATCAAAAATGAACAATGTCTAAGTGGTGACAGAATTTTTTATCTTGAGTTTGTCTAGTGCATGGAGTCTTCAGTTGTTACAATCTGTGCTTTTTACAGTAATTTACCTGTTAGCCATGGTGGGGAATGGCCTCATTATTTCCATAACATCCTTGGGCCCATGTCTGCACACACCCATGTACTTCTTTTTAAGGAATCTGTCCCTTTTTTATCTTTGTCTCATTTCAGCTGTTGTGCCCAAAATTATTGTCAATTCCTTGACACACAGCAATTCTATCTCATTTTTTTGGCTGTGTCACCCAGGTCTTCCTTGTACCTTTTTCAGCAGGGGCAGAGTTGTTCCTCCTCACAGTGATGTCTATTACTGCTATGCTGCCATTTGCCATCCCCTGCACTATGAAGTCATCATGAGGAGGGGCACATGTGTGCAGATGGTGGCTCTGTCCTGGCTCAGTGGTGGCTTGATATTTGTTATACATACAGCAGGAACATTTTTCTTTATCTTACTGTGGAATCAATGAAATTCAACAATTCTTCTGTGATATTCCCCAGTTGCTATTACTTACTCAGAGAATATTACTGCAGAAATTGTACTCATTCTTGTTAATGCAGTCCTGGATTTCTGTTGCTTTACTTGCATCACAGTATCATACTTCTATATATTCTCCACAGTCAGTAAGATACCATCCACAAAAAAGCAGTCAAAAACCTATTTCACCTGCCTTCCACATTTGGCAGTTGTACTTTTTGTCTCAACTGCTTTCATTGCTTACCTGAAGCCTATTTTAGGGTGTGCATCATTCACTGATCTTGTTCTATCTTCTTTCTATATTTTGTTGCCTCCTTCCCTTAATCCTATCATATAGAGCCCAAGAAACAAGGCCATGAAAACAAGTCTGGGGAAGCTGATTACCAGAAAACTCTTGATAAAGGAGAATATCCTTATTTTTTTCCAAGAGAAGAGGTGTTGTCTTTAATATCTGTTTAAAGATAAGATTAATCTTTCTAGTTTGTTGTGAATCTGTACTCATCTCCAGGGATACCTGGAACTATGGTAATATTCCTTGACCAAATGGAGTTAAATACACTGACTCATATTAATGAAGCTGTATTTAGTTCTGAGAGAGCTTTGGAACATTGCAAGAGAAAATGTGCATGTTCTTAAGTTTATACCTGGTTTCTGGTAGGCTGTTTTAGTTTCTGTTTATTCTGTTAGCCTGAACATCCTGGCTCTGAATACTTGTCTAGACAGTCATAAAAATTCCCTTCTTCAATAAGAATGTGGATTGCCCAGTGAATTATGATCCAGAGAGGAAGAATGTCTCACATTACTGAAAATGTTTCCCAGAAGTTGAGCCTGGTTATTCTGAATCTCCTTAATATTGCACTATATTTCCTTGCTTCTGCTACATTATACCATTTGCTGTTAAGTTTTTTGAATATTAATTGATATATTCTTGTAATTCTTTGCTACTATGTAAATCCACAAAACTGGATCATAGGTAAATAGGACATTACTGTTATTTCAAAAGTATACTTACAAATATCACTGAAGAATAAAATAAGAGAGCAACTGTGCCTGGGAGATTTATTTCTCCATGGA
Source organism: Enhydra lutris kenyoni (assembly GCF_002288905.1). Lineage (NCBI taxonomy): Eukaryota > Metazoa > Chordata > Mammalia > Carnivora > Mustelidae > Enhydra > Enhydra lutris. The sequence goes on along the minus strand of NW_019154225.1, from coordinate 176,232 downwards.
TAACACTTTTACACTTACATAAAGTTTTCTATTTACTACATTCATGCATTTACTTTGTTTCAACATTTCTGGGTGGTATATGGTATATGGTGGTATATTCTGGGTGGTATGGAAAGTGAAGAAGTTATTAATGTTTTAAATTCTAATTACAGGGGTGCCTGGGTGACTCAGTGGGTTAAAGCCTCTGACTTCAGCTCAGATCATGATCTCAGGGTCCTGGGATCGAGTCCCACATCAGGCTCTCTGCTCAGAAGGGAGCCTGCTTCCCCCTCTCTCTCTGCCTGCCTCTCTGCCTACTTGTGTTCTCTGTAGGTCAAATGAATAAATAAAATCTTTTAAAAAATTCTAATTGCAGAAATAATCATCTCTTCTGCACATCCACCTCCTCTCCTGTAACCCTCAGTTTGTTACCTATAGTTAAGAGTCTCTTATGATTTGTGTTCTTCTTTGTTTTCATCTTATTTTATTTTTCCTTCCCTTCCCCTAAGTTCATTCATTTTTCCACATACAAGTGAAATCATATGACATTTGTCTTTCTCTGATTGAGTTATTTTGCTTAGCATAATACCCTCTAGTTCCATCCTTGTTGCAAAAGGCAAGTTTTCATTCATTTTGATATCTGACAAATACTCCATTGTAAATATATGTCACATCTTCTTTATTCACTCATCTGTCGAAGGGCATCAGGTCACTTTCCATAATTTAGTTATTGTGGCCATTACTGCTATAAATATTGGGGAGTATATTCCCCTTCAAATTACTATTTTTGTATCCTTTGGATAGATACCTGGTAGTGCTATTTCTGGGTTGTAGGGTAGCTCTATGTTTAACTTCTTGAGGAACCTCCATATTGTTTATCAGAGTGGTTATACCAGTTTGCATTCCCACCAAAAGTGTGAGAGGGTTCCCCTTCCTCCACCACCTCGCCAACATCTGTAGGCATCCAACTCTTGATTTTGTCTTGGGTCATGATTTCAAGGTAATAATATCTGGGCCCATATCAGGCTCCATGGATCATACTTGAGATTCTTTCTCCCTCTGCCCCTCCTAACCTTTTCTCTCTTGATAATAAAAAAATAAATAAACAAACAAATAAATAACAAAATAATAAAAAAGTATTTTCTTTATAATTTTCTATAGTTATCTAGCTCATAAATAGCTAAATATAAATGTGCAGCAAATAAATCTTTTCATGGAAAGAGATAGTAGAATGCACTGAAGGGAAAAAAAGAGGGATTATGATGTAAGTGTTCTGTTTGGTAATGCTTTTATTATTTTCAAAAGTTTTTATCTGTTGAAAAAATTGACTTAGTTTTCAGTGATAAAGATTATTATATTTTGAACAACTATTATCATTCACACAAATTTATAATATATAAAAAATAATGTAATACAAAGTTCATAACTTTATGGCTTTTTTATTTTGATATCTCAATAGTTTTGTGCATTTAAAAAAATACATATACACATATCCTCATGTTCTTGAAATTATGTTTTAAATGACTGAATATAATGTTGTTTATAAACTATTACCTTTCTTTTTTCCTTTTAATACTTAGATTTTTTTTATGTTGCATGTACAATAGGAAGTAACATAAATGTATGTAATTTTTTCTTCTTCTGTTGATTTACCATTTTGGCATTTGTCTAGAGATGCAACAAAGTTTGAATTAAGCATCCATATTCAAAAAGTATTGTATAATTTTAATTAATAGTTTTTCTAATGGTAATCATCTTAATCTGTAATGTTTCTAAGATTAATAGCTTCCTATTACAAAGCTACTGATATTCCGGAGTGTTTGTGTTATCAATGATCATGGGTTAGCATAGAATGCCACATTATTTATTTATTTATTTATTTGTTTTTTTTTTTTTTAAAGATTTTATTTATTTATTTGACAGACAGAGATCACAAGCAAGCAGAGAGGCAGGCAGAGAGCAAGGAGGAAGCAGGCTCCCTGCTGAGCAGAGAGCCCGATGCGGGGCTCGATCCCAGGACCCTGGGATCATGACCTGAGCCGAAGGCAGAGGCTTTAACCCACTGAGCCACCCAGGCGCCCCGAATGCCACATTATTTAATCAGTACAAGAATTGCAGTAGCATAAATAAGGCATGTACTATCATTTATAGTTAGAATCTGAATAATCACATTTTAATGCAGATAAAAATTATAGATGCTATTTGAATTAGACCACCTTATAAGAACCAAATATAGGAATCTTGCACTCATTTAAAATAAAACAAACTTTATTGCAAAGTAGAAACCATCAGTTAAAAATGTTTATAGAAGTAATGGCCAAAATAGCTACTTACCATCAGTAAGTAATTACATTATATGTGTGAAATGTGTGATTTATATGTGTGAAAGTTGTTAAGTTCATGGTTAGAATTACCAAAAACATACAAAAATCTAATGGATTACAAATTTTTAGGACAAATAAGATAAATTAATTTATCTCATGATGGAGAAAATGAAATAACTGATAGTAGATTACATCACAATCTACTTAATATTTAATATTTACAGAAATGGAGGGCATGGAAGCTTAGAAAAATGTTCTGCTGAGATACTTTATTTCATCATAATAAACCTTATAGTAAATATTTACTTTTTTTTTCTCCTCTCAAAATTGGTATTTACTCAACGTATAACAGTATATTAGTTTCACGTGTACAACATAATGCTTTGGTATTTGTACATATGACAAATGATCACTAATCAATCTAGTTAACATCCATCACCACACAGTCACAAACTATTTTTTTGTGATGGAACTTTTAAGATCTACTCTCTTAGCAACTTTCAAATATACAGTGTGATTAACTATACTCACCATGCTATACATTACATCCCCGTGATTTCTGTATTTTATAACTGCAAGTTTGCACCTTTCACTGCCTTTACCCATGTCACTCACATCCCAGCCTTCAGCAACCACAAATCTGTTCTCTGTATCTGTGAGCTCAGTAGGTGGGTTGTTTGTTTTTTTTGTTTTTTTTTTTTCAGCGTAACCGTATTCATTATTTTTTTACACACCCAGCGGTCCATGCAATCAGTACCCTCTCCATAACCACCACCTGGAGATCCAAACCTCCCACCCCCGCCCCTTCAAAACCCTCAGGTTGTTTTTCAGAGTCCATAGTCTCTCATGGTTCACCTCCCCTTCCAATTTCCCTCAACTCCCTTCTCCTCTCATTCTCCGCTTGTCCTCCGTGCTATTTGTTATGCTCCACTAATAAGTGAAACCATATGATAATTGACTTTCTCTGCTGACTTATTTCACTCAGCATAATCTCTTCCAGTCCTGTCCATGTTGCTACAAAAGTTGGGTATTCATCCTTTCTGATGGAGGCATAATACTCCATAGTGTATATGGACCACATCTTCCTTATGCATTCATCCGTTGAAGGGCATCTTGGTTCTTTCCACAGTTTGGCGACCGTGGCCATTGCTGCTATAAACATTGGGGTACAGATGGCCCTTCTTTTCACTACATCTGTATCATTGGGGTAAAGACCCAGGAGTGCAATGGCAGGGTCATAGGGAAGCTCTATTTTTAATTTCTTGAGGAATCTCCACACTGTTCTCCAAAGTGGCTGCACCAACTTGCATTCCCACCAACAGTGTAAGAGGGTTCCCTTTTCTCCACATCCTCCCCAACACATGTTGTTTCCTGTCTTGCTAATTTTGGCCATTCTAACTGGTGTAAGGTGGTATCTCAATGTGGTTTTAATTTGAATCTCCCTGATGGCTACTGATGATGAACATTTTTTTCATGTGTCTGATAGCCATTTATATGTTTTCATTGGTGAAGGGTCTGTTCATGTCTTCCAACATTTTTTGATATGATTATCTGGTTTGTGTGTGTTGAGTTTGAGGAGATCTTTATAGATCCTGGATATCAACCTTTTGTCTGTACTGTCATTTGCAAATCTCTTCTCCCATTCCGTGGGTTGCCTCTTTGTTTTCTTAACTGTTTCCTTTGCTGTGCAGAAACTTTTGATCATGATGAAGTCCCAAAAGTTCATCTTTGCTTTTGTTTCCTTTGCCTTTGGAGACATATCTTGATAGAAGTTGCTGTGATTGATTTCGAAGAGGTTACTGCCTATGTTCTCCTCTAGGATTCTGATGGATTCCTGTCTCACATTGAGATCTTTTATCCATTTTGATTTTATCTTTGTGTACGGTGTAAGAGAATGGTCGAGTTTCATTCTTCAGCATATAGCCGTCCAGTTTTCCAGCACCATTTATTGAAAAGACTGTCTTTTTTCCACTGTATATTTTTTCCTGTTTTGTCGAAGATTATTTGACCATAGAGTTGAGGGTCCATATGTGGGCTCTCTATTATGTTCCACTGATCTATGTGTCTGTTTTTATGCCACTACCATGCTGTCTTGGTGATCACAGCTTTGTAGTAAAGCTAAAAATCAGGTAACGTGATGCCCCCAGTTTTATTTTCGTTTTTCAACATTTCCTTAGTGATTCGTGGTCTCTTCTGATTCCATACAAATTTTTGGATTATTTGCTCTAGCTCTTTGAAAAATACTGGTGGAATTTTGATCAGAATGGCATTAAAAGTATAGATTGCTCTAGGCAGTATAGACATTTTAACAATGGTTATTCTTCCGATCCAAGAGCATGGAATGGTCTTCCATCATTTTGTGTCTTCTTCAATTTCTTTCAGGAGCGTTCTGTAGTTCCTCGAGTACAGACCCTTTACCTCTTTGGCTAGATTTATTCCCAGGTATCTTATGGTTCTGGATGCTATAGTAAATGGGAGCAATTCTCTAATTTCCCTTTCTGTATTTTCATTGTTAGTGTATAAGAAAGCCACTGATTTCTGTACATTGACTTTGTATCTTGCCACATTGCTGAATTGCTGTATGAGTTCTAGTAGTTAGGGGGTGGAGTCTTTTGGGTGTTCCATATAAAGAATCATGTCATCTATGAAGAGAGAGAGTTTGACTTCTTCATTGCCAATTTAGATACCTTTTATTTCTCTTTGTTGTCTGATTGCTGTTGCTAGGACTTCTAATACTATGTGGAACAAGAGAGGTGAGAGTAGGCATCCTTGTCGTGTTCCTGATCTCAACCGGAAGGCTGAAAGCTTTTTCCCATTGAGGATGATATTTACTGTGAGTTTTTCATAGATAGATTTTATGAGGTTCAGGAATGTTCCCTCTATCCCTAAACTTTGAAGCATTTTAATCAGGAATTGATGCTGGATTTTGTCAAATGCTTTTTCTGCATCAATGGAGAGGACCATGTGGTTCTTCTCTCTTCTCCTATTGATTTGTTCTATCACATTAATTGATTTGCGAATGTTGAACCATCCTTGTAGTCCAGGAATGAATCCCGCCTGGTCATGGTAGATAATCTTTTTAATGTACTGTTGGAACCTGTTTGCTAGTATCTTGGTGAGAATCTTAGCATCCATATTCATCAGTTATATTGGTCTGAAATTCTCCTTTTTGGTAGGGTCTTTGCCTAGTTTGGGGATCAGGGTAATGCTGGCTTCATAGAAAGAGTCTGGAAGTTTTCCTTCTGCTTCAATTTTTTTGAAACAGCTTCAGGAGAATAGGTGTTATTTCTTCTTTGAAAGTTTGGTAGAATTCTCCAGGATATCCGTCAGGTCCTGGGCTCTTATTTTTTGGGAGGTTTTTGATCACTGCTTCAATCTCGTTACTAGATAGAGGTAAATTCAAGTTGTCAATTTCTTCCTGGTTCAATTTTGGGAGTTTATCGTTTTCCAGGAATGCATCTATTTCATCTAGGTTGCTTAGCTTATTGGCATATAACAGTTGATAATAACTTCTGATGATTGTTCCTACTTCCTTGGTTTTAGTTGTGATCTCCCCCCTTTCATTCATAATTTTATTAATTTGGGCTATCTCTCTTTTCTTTTGGATTAGTGTGGCCAATGGTTTATCGATCTTATTGATTCTTTCAAAAAACCAGCTTCTAGTTTCATTGATACGTTCTACTGTAGTTCTGGTTTCTACCTCATTGATCTCAGCTCTAATCTTGATTATTTCCCTTCTTATGTGTGGAGTTGGTTTGATTTGTTGTTGATTCTCCAGTTCCTTAAGGTGTAGAGACAGCTGGTGTATTCTGGATTTTTCTATTTCTTTGAGCGAGGCTTGGATGGCTATGTATTTCCCCCTTAGGACCGCCTTTGCTGTATCCCATAGGTTTTGGACTGAAGTGTCTTCATTCTCATTGGATTCCATGAATTGTTTCAGTTCTTCATTGATCTCCTGGTTGATCCAAGCATTTTTAAGCAAGGTGGTCTTTAGCTTCCAGGTGTTTGAGTTCCTTCTAATCTTTTACTTGTGATTGAGCTCCAGTTTCAAAGCATTGTGATCTGAGAATATGCAGGGAATGATCTTAGTCTTTTGGTATCAGTTGAGTCCTAATTTGTGACCCAGTATGTGGTCTATTCTTGAGAAGGTTCCATGTGCACTTGAGAAGAATGAGTATTCAGTTGTTTTAGGGTGAATGTTCTGTATATATCTATGAGGTCCATCTGGTCCAATGTGTCATTCAATGCTCTTGTTTCTTTATTGATTTTCTGCTTCAAAGATCTCTATTTCTGAGAGAGACATGTTAAGATCTCCTACTATAAATGTATTCATATCAATATGACTCTTTATCTTGATTAACAGTTTTCTTATGTAATTGGCTGCTCCCATACTGGGGGCATAGATATTTACAATTGTTAGATCATCTTGGTGGATAGTCCCTTTAAGAATGATGTATTGGGGGCACCTGGGTGGCTCAGTGGTTTAAGCCTCTGCCTTCAGCTCAGGTCATGATCTCAGGGTTCTGGGATCGAGCCCCGCATCGGGCTCTCTGCTCAGCAGGGAGTCTGCTTCCCTCTCTCTCTCTGCCTGCCTCTCTGCCTACTTGTGATCTCTCTCTGTCAAATAAATAAATTCTTTAAAAAAAAAGAATGATGTATTGTCCTTCTGTAACTCTGACTACAGTCTTTAGTTTAAAATCTAATTTGTCTGATATGAGAATCGCTACTCCAGCCTTCTTTTGAGGCCCATTGGCATGAAAGATGCTTCTCCATCCCTTCACTTTCAGTCTGGGTGTATCTTGAAGTGCAAAATGGGTCTCTTTTAGAAAACATATAGATAGGTCAGGCCGTTTTATCGAATCTGCAACCCTGTGTCATTTTATGGGTGCATTTAGGCCATTCACATTGAGAGTGATTGTTGATAGAAACGTTTTTATTGACATCGCGTTACCTTTGAGGTCTTTCTTTCTGTAGATTGTCTCTATATTTCTGTTCAATGCTATTCTTAGGATTTTTCCTCTTTTATAGAACGGCCCTAATATTCCCTGCAGTGTTGGCTTGGTGGTTGCATAGTCCTTTATGCCTTGCCAGTCTTGGAAACTCTTTATCTCTCCATCCATTTTGAATGTCAGTCTTGCTGGATAAAGTATTCTTGGCTGCATGTTCTTCTCATTTAGTGTCCTGAATATATCTTGCCAGGCCTTTTGGCTTGCCAAGTCTCTGTGGACAGGTCTGACGTTATTCTGATGGGCTTTCCTCTGTAAGTAAGGAGCCTCTTTTTCCTTGCTGCTTTCAAGAGATTATATCTAAAATTATGATTCTTCAATTTCACTACCAGGTGCCCCATGTCCTCTGTGTTATTTGTTATGCTCCACAAATAAGTGAAACCATATGATAATTGACTCTCTCTGCTTGACTTATTTCACTCAGCATAATCTCTTCCAGTCCCGTCCATGTTGCTACAAAAGTTGGGTATTCATCCTTTCTGATGGGGGCATAATACTCCATAGTGTATATGGACCACATCTTCCTTATCCATTCGTCCGTTGAAGGGCATCTTGGTTCTTTCCACAGTTTGGCAACCGTGGCCATTGCTGCTATAAACATTGGGGTAGAGATGGCCCTTGTTTTCATTACATCTGTATCTTTGGGGTAAATACCCAGTAGTGAAATGACAGGGTCATAGGGAAGTTCTATTTTTAATTTCTTGAGGAATCTCCACATTGTTCTCCAAAGTGGCTGCACCAGTTGCATTCCCACCAAGAGTGCAAAAGGGTTCCCCTTTCTCCACATCCCCTCCAAAACAAATTGTTTCCTGTCTTGCTAATTTTGGCCATTCTAACTGGTGTAAGGTGGTATCTCAATGTGGTTTTAATTTGAGTCTCCCTGATGGCTAGTGATGATGAACATTTTTTCATGTGTCTGATAGCCATTTGTATGTCTTCATTGGAGAAGTGTCTGTTCATATCTTCTGCCCATTTGTTGATATGATTATCTGTTTTGTGTGTGTTGAGTTTGAGGAGATCTTTATAGATCCTGGATATCAACCTTTTGTCTGTACTGTCATTTGCAAATCTCTTCTCCCATTCTGTGGGTTGCCTCTTTGTTTTGTTGACTGTTTCCTTTGCTGTGCAGAAGCTTTTGATCTTGATTAAGTCCCAAAAGTTCATTTTCGCTTTTGTTTCCTTTGCCTTTGGAGACATATCTTGAAAGAAGTTGCTGTGGCTGATATCGAAGAGGTTACTGCCTATATTCTCCTCTAGGATTCTGATGGATTCCTGTCTCATGTTGAGGTCTTTTATCCATTTTGAGTGTATCTTTGTGTACGGTGTAAGAGAATGGTTGAGTTTCATTCTTCTACATATAGCTGTCCAGTTTTTCCAGCACCATTTATTGAAAAGACTGTCTTTTTTCCACTGTATATTTTTTCCTGTTTTGTCAAAGATTATTTGACCATAGAGTTGAGGGTCCATATCTGGGATCTCTACTCTGTTCCACTGGTCTATGTGTCTGTTTTTATGCCAGTACCATGCTGTCTTGGTGATCACAGCTTTGTAGTAAAGCTTGAAATCAGGTAATGGGATGCCCCCAGTTTTATTTTTGTTTTTCAACACATCCGTAGTGATTCGGGGTTCTTCTGATTCCATACAAATACTAGGATTATTTGCTCCAGCTCTTTGAAAAATACTGGTGGAATTTTGATCAGAATGGCATTAAAAGTATAGATTGCTCTAGGCAGTATAGACATTTTAACAATGTTTATTCTTCCAATCCAAGAGTATGGCATGGTCTTCCATCTTTTTGTGTCTTCTTCAATTTCGTTCATGAGTGTTCTGTAGTTCCTCAAGTACAGATCCTTTACCTCTTTGGTTAGGTTTATTCCCAGGTATCTTATGGTTCTGGGTGCTATAGTAAATGGAATCGATTCTCTAATTTCCCTTTCTGTATTTTCATTGTAAGTGTATAAGAAAGCCACTGATATCTGTACATTGACTTTGTATCCTGTCACGTTGCTGAATTGCTGTATGAGTTCTAGTAGTTTGGGGGTGGAGTCTTTTGGGTGTTCCATATAAAGAATCATGTCATCTATGAAGAGAGAGAGTTTGACTTCTTCATTGCCAATTTAGATACCTTTTATTTCTCTTTGTTGTCTGATTGCTGTTGCTAGGACTTCTAATACTATGTGGAACAAGAGAGGTGAGAGTGGGCATCCTTGTCGTGTTCCTGATCTCAGCGGGAAGGCTGCAAGCTTTTTCTCATTGAGGATGGTATTTGCTGTGGGTCTTTCATAGATAGATTTGTCATGGCCGGCGTGACAAATCAACCCTGAACGTGAAGATAAGAGGATGGTGAAAAGAAATTAAGAGACTTAGACATGGCGGCAGAAGGAACACTGAGGATGATGTCCAACAGTGCCGATTTAATCCATATCTTACAAGCATTTATAAGGCAGACCACAATAGAAGGAGTAATACATCAGTACCTAGTCAGATAACTGCAAGTTCCTACTACAAGTTTACATTAACTACAAACAAATCTCATGATGCCAGGTAGTCACGGCTAATGCCATTAGCAAGACAATCAACCAGGGAGTGGGTTATGGGAAATACAGGAACAATAAGGACCAACTAAGAATTCACGACCCTGACCACATTGTTCCCTTCTGTAGGGAGAGCATGTGGGAAGTCACATAGGCAAGCGCACAACACATAGCACAGACCCTTCCTCAGTGTTACTCAACTTTCCCATCCTTAACCCATTATCAAGGCATCCGACTTTAAAGGAGACACAAGTCAGGGCCTGGATGGATCCACGACTCCTACCGTGCCGTGGCCTCCAACATCTTCCTCTCCTTTTTTAAATAAATCAAGCATATGAATTTGTGCCTTAGCATGCAGTCATTGTTGTCCTGTACGAAACAAGGAAACTCCCCATCCTATAATCAATATAGCCAAGACAATGAATATAATGATAAAAATCCAAAAGGAGGGCACCTGGGTGGCTCAGTGGGTTAAAGCCTCTGCCTTCAGCTCAGGTCATGATCCTAGGGTCCTGGGATCAAGCCCCACGTCAGGCTCTCTGCTCAGCAGGGAGCCTGCTTCCTCTCTATCTCTGCCTGCCTCTCTGCCTACTTGTGATCTTTGTCTGTCAAATAAATAAAATCTTAAAAAAAATCCAAAAGGAATATTTCATTATATATCCAGGATTAAACCCGTGCAACCCATCCAAAATCTGAGATACTATAGTAGCAGGATTTTGTACATCTAGTTGTGAATGTCCTATATTAGCAACTTCCTTTTGCAACTCTGCAAGATCTAGACTTACATTACTATGAAACCATATTCCTTGCAAATGATGTTTAACAGCATCCCAAGAATAGTTCAAGGCTTTTAAGGGAGTGACACAAATATGTTGAAATCCTCCATGACATACTAAAGACATTTGAGTTCTTAACACCGATAATTGCCCCCCAAAAAATTCTACTGCTTCTTCCAATCCTTCCAACCGGCTTAAATTTTTTTGGTCTATATGCTCCTGAGTAGCCAAGGCGTGAGAGATATTTCGGGCTAGAGAGTTAACATGCGTGTCAGTTTGTACAGATTGCAAAAGAGCTATAGTAGAAACAGTAGCCATGGCAAATAGAGAAATTAATACAGTTATCCCAACAGTAAGTAACCCTACGAAGCGCTTAACTCTTTTTACCTGTGCCTGTAATTCTAACACTAACTGATACCCATAATTGGCATACCAGGCATCCTCCACTTCCACCGGGAGGAGCACATTAGGAGGTTGCATATTTACAAACACTATCATGGGACCTGTGCCTGAGGAAGGCAGGGACACAGGTAGACAAATTGTTAACATACAATGGTCACAATAGATATTATACAATAGATGTCCCCCTTGGAAAGACATGAGAACTTTTGATCCCGAGCCCACTATCAGTAAAAAAGGTCCAGGAACACAGACCCGCAAAGTCAGATTGAAGTCTTTTGTGGCAGTATAAACACTCCTGGTTATTTGCACTCAGATTGTTCCCAGGGCAGCAACCAGTTTCCAGAGTTTTGCATGAAACATCCCTCCAGCTGTAAGGGGGGAGATGTCTTTTTTCCCCATCTGTTCTGGCCGTTCAACATGAGGCGAGCCATCCTCTGTTCGAGACGCGAGGATTTGGCACCATCTTTCTGGAAGCCAGCTCAGGGTATTTTTATCCTGAGGAAACACACAAACAAAATCGCGTCCTCTGCAGAGGACAGGGTCAGGACCCTTCCAAGTGCACGTCAGGGGGTCTTTCCACCTTGCATAAGGAAGAGGAGAAAAGTCTGCGTGCCAAAAGCATTCAGCTGCTGTGCGACCTATATCATCAACATTCAAAAAATTTAAAATATAAAGAGTTAAAATTAAATGCATATGAGGAGAGTGTATCACTGTTCCCTGTAGTATCTCCCCCTCTTTTAATTTTTTGAGATATTTTTTAAGGGTACCATTAGCTCTTTCAACAATGGCTAGTCCTTGTGAATTATAGGGGATGTCCATTGAATGTTCTGATTTGTTTGCAAATAAATATTTTTACATTTCTGTAAGTCACAGATATCTTACGAAAAAATATCCCTAGTCTGGAAGAGCAAACATTAGAGAACCAGCAATGTTTAAAATAAGACAAAACATTAAGAGACACAACATTACAACTTCCTTCGGTTCATCTAGTCCCATGTCACTAATTCTGGCTTGCTCCGAATGCAGCTTTTACTTCTGGAAATTTTTACCCATTTCAGTTCCCAGGATTTTTAACTTATCAAAGACCTGTATTTGTCCCGAACATCTCCCATTTGACTTTCCTTTAGGGCGGTTACCCAAATGTAACGCAAGGTTTATCCTTGGTTTAGCAGTACTGAGTAACTTAGCGTATCAAGGAAAAGCCTTGAGTCAAAGAGGCCTCATTTACAACTCTGGGCAGGCAAAGAGAAAACCATTTACATTTTTTTTTTAACAGCAGATTAATTAATCCAGGAAAACTTTGTACTTGAGTAGATCATCAATATAGATTTGCGATGACACAGGGCTTTAGTCTTTCTTTCTTAAATATTATGTCCCATTTGAACAGAAACATTTTACAGGAAATGATTCATTAGTCTTTTTTCTCCTCTTGTGAATAAATCCACCAAAACTGATCTAATATGGTCAAATTTTTAACATATTTCATTGTTTCCTTTTAAACCTATAAACCAAGGCAAATAAAAGTAACTTCTCCTAATTCTATTACGACTTACTATATACCCTCAGATTTATCTCCTTTCATGTTCTGGTGTAACCAGAGATTTTCACTTTAAGACAAAACTACTCATTCTTTTAGGCCCTCCTTTTTGTGTGTACAGTTAATCTTAGTCCGTACTGACCATACCTAAAATTCTTTTTCTGAAGATTTCCCTTCACGAACCTTCTACAACTTGCTTTTGTATTCAAGTTTTGTATCAAGCCATTTTCTTCCAAACAACCATTTCATTTAGGACAAAATTACCTTCTCTCACTTTTAACAAAATGTACTCTCATTCCTTAAATCTTTCTTACATATCTCCTACTTTCCTACCTACAGGGTTGCTTTCTCATTTCCATCAGCCTGTCTATACCAGTGGCTCCTTTTTTCTTCCTAAGACAGTGAGTTTTCTGGGTTTCCCTCCCATTGTAAATGATGTCGCAGACAAAGGGAGGGGGATCTTTCAGATGCTGTTCTGCTCGCATCTCTCGTAGGAACTTAGGAGCATCTTTGCTAAGGTCTGTCCATATAAACCCTGGACCAGGCTACTCCGTGGAGTAGATGACCATTATGCCATATGACGCCCCGCGAGACTCAGGGTGCAGCCCACTCAGACTCCGTAGCCGAAGTGGTGGAGCCATACAGACACATTCACACAGTCAGGCACTCTTCAGATTCAAACAGGTTGGACACCCTCCCCTTTGGGTATCCCTGGCTAATGGGAGGTGATCAGTCTCCCCTTCCATTCTTTATGAATGGGTCTAGTTCAGACAGTGGCCCCAGGGCTGTTACAACAGAATTCAGTTAAGCACCAAAGATGTTTACCAAAAGATTTCAAAAGCACAAACCTAGTTCCAGTGACCAGCGCTCAAGCATTTTATCCCATTTGACTTAAAGTTTCAGGTTAGCAAAGACTTTGAAAGCTACTTTAACAATTACCCATTAAAACTTTGAGACAGACAATTAACCATCAGTTTAGTCATCTCTTTGCTAACAGATTTTAACAGAGATTTTAACAGATTTTAACAACACAAGCTTATTTGACTTTAAGAAAAACTCTGAAGTTTCACATTTACTACTGTTAACTCAAAAGACATGTTTACTCTAATTAACCCAACAAACTTAACTTAGTTCAAATATTGATTTGAGAGCTTAAACCCCTTCTGCCTTAAAAGGGCCTGCAATGCCGTAACAAAAAGATCCTGTTCCAAAGAATGAGATTGCCCCATGTTATTTTACTCCTGCTGTCGCCCATCAAGCTGGGCTCCTCTTACCTGACTGCCGGCAACTACTTGCCTGTATATGCTCGCTCCCTTGAAATGTGCTCAGGTCCCTGTTCGGGCCCCACTTGTCACGGCCGGTGCAACAAATCGACCAGGAACGTGAGGATAAGAGGATGGTGAAAAGAAATTAAGAGACAAAGTGATGGGGGCAGGAGAAACACTGAGGATGATGTCCAACAGTGCCGATTTTATTCCACATCTTACAAGCATTTATAAGGCAGACCACAATAGAAGGAGTAATACATCAGTACCTTAGTCAGATAACTGCAAGTTCCTACTACAAGTTTACATTAACTACAAACAAATCTCATGATGCCAGGTACTCACGGCTAATGCCATTAGCAAGACAATCAACCAGGGAGTGGGTTATGGGAAGTACAGGAACAACAAGGACCAACTAAGAATTCACAACCCTGACCACATTGTTCCCTTCTATAGGGAGAGCATGTGGGAAGTCACGTAGGCGAGCGCCGAACACATAGCACAGACCCTTCCTCAGTGTTACTCAACTTTCCCATCCTTAACCCATTATCAAGGCGTCCGGGCTTTAAAGGAGACACAAGTCAGGGCCTGGATTGATCCACGACTCCAACCGTGCCGTGGCCTCCAACATATTTTATGAAGTTCAGGGATGTTCCCTCAATCCCTATACTTTGAAGTGTTTTAATCAGGAATGGATGCTGGATTTTGTCAAATGTTTTTTCTGCATCAATGGAGAAGACCATGTGGTTCTTCTCTCTTCTCTTATTAACTTGTTCTATCACATTGATTGATTTGCGAATGTTGAACCATCCTTGTAGCCCAGGAATGAATCCCACCTGGTCATGGTGGATAATCATTTTAATGTGCTGTTGGATCCTGTTTGCTAGGATCTTATTGAGAATATTAGCATCCATATTCATCAGTGATATTGGTCTGAAATTCTCTTTTTTGGGAGGGACTTGCCTGGTTTGGGGATCAGGGTAATGCTGGCTTCATAGAAAGAGTCTGGAAGTTTTCCTTCTGCTTCAATTTTTTTGAAACAGCTTCAGGAGAATAGGTGTTATTTCTTCTTTGAAAGTTTGGTAGAATTCCCCAGGGAATCCATCACGTCCTGGGCTCTTGTTTTTTTTTTTTTTTTTTTTTAAGATTTAACTTATTTATTTGACAGAGAGAGATCACAAGTAGGCAGAGAGGCAGGCAGAGAGAGAGGGTAACAGTCTCCTCGCAGAGCAGAGAGCCCGATGCGGGGCTCAATCCCAGGACCCTGAGATCATGACCTGAGCCGAAGGCAGAGGCTTTAACCCACTGAGCCACCCAGGCGCCCCCTGGGCTCTTGTTTTTTGGGAGGATTTTGATCACTGCTTCAATCTCGTTATTAATTAGTGGTAAAGTCAGGTTGTCAATTTTTTCCTGGTTCAATTTTGGGAGTTTATAATTTTCCAGGAATGCATCCATTTCATCTAGGTTGCTTAGCTTATTGGCATATAACTGTTGAAAATAACTTCTGATGATTGTTTCTTCTTCTTTGGTGTTAGTTGTGATCTCTCCCTTTTTCATTCATAATTTTATTAATTTGGGCTTTCTCTCATTTCTCTTGGATAAGTGTGACCAATGGTTTATCGATCTTATTGATTCTTTCATAAACCAGCTTCTAGTTTCATTGATACGTTCTACTGTATCTCTTGTTTCTACCTCATTGATCTCAGCTCTAATCTTGATTATTTCCCTTCTCATGTGTGGAGTTGGTTTGATTTGTTGCTGTTTCTCCAGCTCTTTAAGGTGTAGAGACAGCTGGTGTATTCTGGATTTTTCTATTTTTTTGAGCGAGGCTTGAATGGCTATGTATTTCCCCCTTAGGACAGCCTTTGCTGTATCCCATAGGTTTTGGACCGAAGTGTCTTCATTCTCATTGGTTTCCATTAATTGTTTAAGTTCTTCTTTGATCTCCTGGTTGATCCAAGCATTCTTTAGCAAGGTGGTCTTTAGCTTCCAGGTGTTTGAGTTCCTTCCAATCTTTTTCTTATGATTGAGCTCCAGTTTCAAAGCATTGTGATCTGAGAACATTCAGGGAATAATCACAGTCTTTTGGTATCAGTTGAGTCCTGATTTGTGACCCATTATGTAGTCTATTCTGGAGACGGTTCCATGTGCACTTGAGAAGAATGAGTATTCTGTCGTTTTAGGGTGGAATGTTCTGTATATACCTATGAGGTCCATCTGTTCCAAAGTGTCCTTCAATGCTCTTGTTTTGTTATTGATTTTCTGCTTGATGATCTGTCTATTACTGAGGGAGGCGTGTTAAGATCCCCTACTATTAATGTATTCATATCAATATGACTCTTTATCTTGATTAATAGTTTTCTTATGTAATTGGCTGCTCCCATATTGGGGGCATAGATATTTACAATTGTTAGATCATCTTGGTGGATAGTCCCTTTAAGAATGATGTAGTGTCCTTCTGTATCTCTGAGTACAGTCGTGAGTTTAAAATCTAATTTATCTGATATGAGAATCACTACCCCGGCCTTCTTTTGAGGCCCATTGGCATGAAAGATGCTTCTCCATCCCTTTATTTTCAGTCTGGGTCTATCTTTAGGTTCAAAATGGGTCTCTTGTAAGCAAGATATGGGTGGGTCCTGTCATTTTATCTAATCTGCAACCCTGTGTCATTTTATGGGCACATTTAGGCCATTCACATTGAGAGTGATTATTGATAGATATGTTTTTATTGACATCATGTTACCTTTGAGGTCTTTCTTTCTGTAGATTGTCTCCATATTTCTGTTGAATGCTATTCTTAGGATTTTTCCTCTTTTATAGAACCCCCCTTAATATTTTCTGCAGTGTCAGTTTGGTGGTTGTATAGTCTTTTAAGCCTTGCTGGTCTTGGAAACTCTTTATGTCTCCATCCATTTTGAATGTCAATCTTGCTGGATAAGGTATTCTTGGCTGCATGTTCTTCTCATTTAGTGCCCTGAATATATCTTGCCAGCCCTTTCTGGCTTGCCATGTCTCTGTGGACAGGTCTGACGTTATCCTGATTGCCTTTCTTCTGTATGTAAGGAGCTTCTTTGTCCTGGCTGCTTTCAAGAGGGCTTGCCTACAATTATAATTCTTCTTTCTTACTATTAGGTGTCTCAAGGACTTTCAAGAATCTATAATCTTAGGGGGAAACCGTTCTGCCTCTAGTACATGAACGTTTGTTCCATTCATGAGATTGGGAAAATTTTCATGGACAAGTTGTTCCACTATATCTTCTAGACTTCTTTCTTTTTCCTCCTCTTCAGGGATTCCAATAATTCTGACGTTTGAACATTTCATGGCATCATTTATTTCCCTGATTCTGTTTTTGTGGCTTCTAAACTGTTTCTTCCATGCTTCCTCTTGATGCTTTCTCTCTATCTGTTTGTCCTTCAGATCACAAATTCTATCTTCTGTCTCAGTTACCCTAGCTTTGAGAGAATTTAGATTAGATTGGAACTCATTGAGAGCATTGTGAACATCATCCCTAGTGGCTTTCAGTTCTGCCCTAATCAATTCCGTTTGGTCATCCATGGCTTTCTCCAACCTAGCTATTGCCTGGATAATTGTTAGCCTGAATTCCCTTTCTGACATATTGTCTATGTTGATAGCCATTAGCTCTGTTGCAGAAGGCCCATCCTCTGTATTTTTCTTCTGTTGGGCATTCCTCCTCTTAGGCATTTTGGTGAGAGATGACTGAACGGATATAGCTGGATATATTGACAATGGTGCGGTCAAGGTGCACACTGGAATGCTTCTGAGCAATCAGGATTTCCCACCCAAATGAGAGAAAAAAGAAAAGAAAAATAAATAAAAATAGAGAGAGACAGAGAGTGAGACACGAAAAAAAGGGAAGGTAAAAGAGAAGGCTCAGCCCAAATGGGCCCCAAGGTAAGATTTATGAAGTATACACACAGAAACAGACAAACAAAAAGAATGACAAAAGCATATGACAAGAGGAAAAAAAAATATATATATATATATATGCAAAAAAAGGAAGAACCTCGTCAAAAAGAACCCCAAGTATAAGATTTATATACTATCAGGAGAAACACTAATACACAGAAACACTGGCGGAAGAAAAATATGGGAGAGTGGTTATAAATTCTCAGTGTGGGCAAGGAAGGTTATTTTGGTTCTACCTGGATGTATCTTGATATCTTTGTTAAAGGACCCAGCTTTCCTAAGATAAAGGGGGATTAAAAATGGGTTTACCTATTGGCGTGGCATTGATTGGGGAATGGGGGATACCTTGAAGTTTAACTCTATATGAATATTAGAAAATAAAAATAAAAAAAGAATAGACTAAACTAAACTAAAATTTTAAAAATAGAAAAGCAAAAGAAAAACACGGGTGTATGTATCCAAAAGTTCAGGTTAGAAGTTTATTATGGAATTTGATGTACTGGACATCTCACTGTGATGGCAAATAGGTTAAAAACCTATCTATATATAAAAAGAAATGAACCAGAATAGTGGGAACGAGTTAAAAATAACGGTTGTATCTATGAAGTAGTGGTGGTTGTTCTCTTGTTGTCTTTTTTTTTTTTTCTTTCCTGATTGGTTTTCTGGTGGAGGGACCTGCCACGTGGGTTTTCAGTCAATGATGTCCCCTGAGTTAAGTCCTCCCGCCCCCAGCAAGGGGGTGGGCTCTGAGGAAACCGGTTTTTCAGGCTTTTGTTCTCTGAAGGTTCTTATGTTTGTTTGTTTGTTTGTTTTGTTTTGTTTTGTTTTCTCTCACCTTGACAGCTTTTGATGGTTTTTGGAGGTTTAGAGGGAAGCAAACTGCACCCCGACCTCCCTCTTAGAGGGAAGCCTCAGTCTGCTCCCCTGTGGGTGCGCAGAGCTGCTGGCAGAGCAGGTTCCGAGTCGCTGTCCCTGGGGATGCAGGATCTCCTGCTTGTACCCAAAACCACGGCAGCAGTGGCTGTCTGGGCAGCTCCAGACCACCAGAGAGTTTCCAAGCAGCGATCACACACTGAGATTTTCCCGCTGGCCTGGTCTGGGAGTGCCTGGTCTTTCCGGGTATGAGAGCACCGGGCTGGCACCTGCCCGCACCGCTCCCAGGGGAGTGTTGGGGTGCACACGTCTCAGGCTCTGATAGCTTGGCTCAGTGTTCTGCCATCTGGCGAGGTTCCCAGCCCTTCACAGGAGCTGGATCCAATGCGTTCTTGGGCGCACTTGCAGCTCAGGGACCAAGACCTGGTTTCTCCGCCACACTCTCTCTGGCTCAGCACCACGGGAGGCTGTCCTGGGTCCGGGGACTTAAGCCCCTGTCTCTAGCTGCCCCTATTCCCACAATTTCCCCCCACAATCCTTTGCTCTTTTTGAGTGCTTTCAACCAGACTCCAAGTTAATGCTGGTCCCCAGACGCAGGGCACTCTCGTATTAGGGTATTACTTTCCAATTGGTCGCCTCTGGTGGCTCCCTCCCCCTTTTGTTTATCTTCCTATATCAGTCCGATGTTCCCACTCCTCTTTACCTGCCCACTGGCGTGTTCTGCCCGTGTAGAGTTCCAGGCATGTATAATTCTGATCTCAAGCTGATTTCATGGGTGATTGGAGTTCTTTGGTAGGTAATCAGCTCACTTTAGTGAACAGGTTGAAATGGTGCCTCCTCCTACTTCCCCGCCATCTTGTCATTATAATAACCTTTTAACTTGAACTTCTTTGATACATTTACCTGTGTTTTTCTTTTGCATTTTGTATTTTTTTTTTAGTATTCATATAGAGATAAGATTCAAGGTAATCCTATTTTCACAATGAATACTACCCCTATATATAAACAAGTTTTAATCCTCCTTTATCTCTGGAAAGTTGAGTACTTTAATAAAGATATCAAGATGCACCCAGGAACAATAAAAATAATCAACCTCGCCCACACTGAGGATTTATAACTACCTTCCCATCTTCTTTTTGTGTGAGTGTTTCAGTGTATTTGTTTTCATTCTGGTATTATATAAACCTTATACTTGTGGTTCATTTTGGCTGGATTCTTTTTTCTTGTCATTTACTTTTGTCCGTCTTTTTGTTTGTCCATTTTTGTTACTATACCTTGTAAATTTATCCTTAGGGGTCCATTCTGGTTGGGTCTTCTCCCTCTTTCTGTATCTTTTATTTTTTTTCTGTATCTCTCTTTATTTCTCTTTTTTTTTCTTTTTTCTTTATTTTTTGTGGAGACTCCAATTGCTCAGAAGCATTCCAGGGTGCACCTTACCTGAATCACAGTTGATAAATTTGGCTACACATCCCTTCAGGCATCTCTCACCAAAATGAATAAAAGGAGGAATGCCCAACAGAGGAAAAATTCAGAGACTGTGCCTTCTCCATCAGAGATATTGGATATGGACATAAACAGTATGTTGGAAAGGGAATTCAGGCTAACAATTATCCAGGCAGTGGCTAGATTGGAGAAAGCCTATAATGACAAAATGAAATTGATTAGGACAGAAGTGAAAGCCTCTAGGGAAGAAGTTAAAAATGCTATCAATGAGTTCCAATCTAATCTAAATTAGATTAGGTAACTGAGGCAGAAGATCTAGAGGACAAATAGAGAAAAAGAATCAGGAGGAAGCCTGAAACAAACAGCTTGGAAGCCATGAAACAGAATTAGAGAAATAAACGATACCATGAAACATTCCAGTGTCAGAATTTTTGGAATCCCTGAGGGGGAGGAGAAAAGAAGAAGACTACAAGATATTGTTGAACAAATCCCCATAAAAAGTTTCCCAATCTGGGGAATGGAACAAGCGTTCCTGTCCAAGAGACAGAAAGGTCTCCCCCCAAGATCATAGAATGTAGAAAAAAGACCTCGTGGCACACGTTTGTGAAATTGAGAAATCATAACTTTAGACAGGAGCTCTTGAGAGCAGCTGGGGGAAGATTTCTTACGTCCAGAGGAAGGCCCATCAGAATAGCATCAGACCTGTCCATAGAAAGCTGGCAAGCCAGAAAGGGTTGGCAAGAAGTATTCAGGGCAGTAAATGAAAAGAGCATGCTGCCAAGAATATTTTATCCAGCAAGACGGACATTCAAAATGGATGGAGACATAAAGAGCTTCCAAGACCACCAAGGTTTACAACAGTATGAGACCACCAAGCTGACACTGCAGGAAATATTAAGGGGTGTTCTATAAAAGAGGAAATATCCTAAGAGAATCATTGAACAGAAATACATGGAGACAATCTATAGAAAAAAAAGACTTCACAGGTAACATGATGTCAATAAAAACGTATCTCCAATAAACACGCTCAAGGTGAATGGCCTAAATGCTCCCATAAAATGACAAAACTACCTCTCTTCACTGATGACATGATACTTTATTGGAAAACCCCAAAATTTCCCTCACCAAACTTCTAGAACTCATATAGTCATTCAGTAATGTCACTTGATACAAAATCAATGCACAGAAATCAGTGGCTTCCTTATACACTAACAATTAAAATACAGAAAGAGAAATTAGAGAATCGATTCCATTTACTATAGCACCAAGAACCATAAGATACCTGGGAGTAAACCTAACCAAAGAGGTAAAGGATCTGCACTTGAACACAGAACACTCATGATATGAATTGAAGAAGACACAAAAAGATGGAAGACTATTCCTTGCTCATGGTTCAGAAAAATAAACATTTTTAAAATGTCTATACTTCTTAGTGCTATCCATACGTTCAATGCCATTCCAGTCAAAATTCCATCAGCATTTTTCAAAGAGTTGAAACAAACAATCTTAAAATTTGCATGTAATCAGAAGAGACCCTGAATTGGTAAGGAAATGTTGAAAAAGGAAAGCAAAACTTGGGGCATCACATTGCCTGATTCCAAGCTTTACTAAAAGCTGTGATCACCAAGGCAGCATGGTACTGCCACAAAAACAGACACATAGACAGGTGGAACAGAGTAGACAGCCCAGATATGGACCGACAACTCTATGGTCAACTAATCCTGGAGAAAGCAGGAAAAAAAAGAAATATACAGTGGAAAAAAAGACAGTCTCTTCAACAAATTGTGCTGGGAAAACAGGACAGTTATGTGTAGAAGAATGAAACTCGATCGTTCTCTTACACCATACACAAAGATAAACTCGAAATGGATAAAAGACCTCAACGTGAGGCAGGGATCCATCAGAATCCTAGAGGACAACATAGGCAGTAACCTCTTGGACAATACCCACAGCAACTTCTTTCAAGATATGTCTCCAAAGGCAAAGGAATCAAAAGTGATAATGAAATTTTGGGACTTCATCAAGATCAAAAGCTTCTGCACTGCAAAGCAAACAGTCAACAAAACAAAGAGGCAACCCACAGAATGAAGATATTCGCAAGTGACAGTACAGACAAAGGGCTGATATCCAAGATCTATAAAGAATTCCTTGAAGTCAACACTCGAAAAACAAATCATCATGTCAAAAAATGGGCAGAAGACATAAACAGACACTTGTCCAAAGAGGACATGCATATGGCTAACAGACACATGAAAGAATGTTCATCATCACTGGCCATCAAGGAAACTCAAATCAAAGCCACATTGAGATATCACCTCACACCAGTTAGAACGGCCACAATTAACAGACAATAAACAATAAGTGTCAGAAAGGGTGTGGAGAAAGGGGAACCCTCTTACACTGTTGGTGAGAATGCAAGTTGGTGCAGCCACTTTGAAAAATGTGTGATTCCTTAAGAAATTAAAAATATGGCTTCCCTATGACCCTGAAATTGCACTATTAGGTATTTACCCCAAAGATACAGATATAGTAAAAAGAAGGGCCATCTACCCCAGAGTTCATAGAAGCAATGGCCACAGTCACCAAACTGTGGAAAGAACCAAGATGACCTTCAATGGACAAATGGGTAAAGAAGATATGGTCCATATATACTATGGAGTATTATGCCTCCATCAGAAAGGATGAATACCCAACTTTTGTATCAACATGGACAGGACTGGAAGATATTATGCTGAGTGAAATGAATCAAGCAGAGAGAGTCAATTATCATATGGTTTTGTTTACTTGTGGAGCATAACGAATAACATGGGGAGATGAAGAAGAGAAAGGAATTGTTGGAAATTGGAGGGGGACACAAACCATGATTGAATGTGGACTCAGAAGCAAACTGTGGGTTTGGAGGGTAGTGGTGATGGGGGGTTGAATAGTGGGTATTATTTTGGCACACATGGAGCACTGGGTGTTGTGCATAAACAATATATTCTGGGACAGTGAAAAACATTTTTAGAAAATTAAATAAAATTTTTGAACAGTTGTATTTTCATTTTCATCTTTCTCCTTCATTTTTAATTTCCTCTTTGAGTGTTTAGTTGACCCATTCATTATTTGAAAGCATGTTACTTAGTCTGCATGCTTTTGTGTTCTTTCATGATTTTTCTAATATTGACTTCCAGTTTCATATTGTTGTGATTGGAAAAGATGCATGATGTAATTTTGGACTTTATAATTGGATAATACTTGTTTTGTGACTTCCAATATAATCTATTTTTAAGAATGTTTCAGGTGCATTTGGAAAGAATGTATATTCTGCTCTTTTGGATGTAATATTCTGAATACAGGTTTTAGGGTCATCCGCACCCTAAATGTTCAGGGGTGCCATCAATGTGTCAAAAAGACACTGTTTCCTTGTTACTCTTCTTTTTTGGATAATCTATTCATTGATGTAAGTGGGTGCTAAAGTCACTTACTATTATTGCATTACTGTCAATTTCTTCCTTTATGTCTGTTAATAGTTTTTATGCATTTAAGTACTCCAATACTGAGTGCAAGAATATTTACAATTATTGTCTCCTCTTATTGAGTTGTTCTGTTTATTATCATGTAGTGGTTTTATTTGTCTCTTGTTACAGTCATTGTTTTAAGGTCCATTTTGTCTGGTATATGTATTGTTACCTAGCTTCCATTTTGCTTCCATTTGCATCGTACCTGTTTTTCCCTCCATTCATGTTCAGTCTCCAGGAGTCTATAGGCCTGAAATGAACTTTTATAAATAGTACATGAATAGATCTTACATTTTTTAATCAATTTCGCCACCCTCTGTCTCTTAATTGCAGTATTTAAACCATTTCCATTTAAACTAATTATTGAGAGGTGTGTACTTTTTGCTATTTTGTCAGTTGTTTTATGGTTGTTTTTGTGGTTCTTTTATTTATTTATTTTTTTATTTTATTTTTTTTTGTGTGTGTGGTTCTTTTATATTCTTTCTTCTTCTGTTGCTCTCTTCTTATGGTATGGTGTCTTATGGTATGGTACGGTATGGTATGGTATGGTATGGTGTCTTCTTTAGTAATATATTTGGATTCCTTTTGCTTTTTTATGCACATTAGTACAGATTTTGATTTGTCATTACCATTTAGCTCCTATATAACTCTTTATGCATATAGCATTTTATATTAAGTTGATGGTCAGTTAAATTTGAAACCATTCTGGGACACCTGAATGGCTCATTTGATTAAGTGTCTGCCTTCATCTCAGGTCATGATTTTGAGGTCCTGGGATCAAGCCTGGCATCAAGCTCCCTGCTCACTGGGGAATCTGCTTTTCCCTCTCCCTCCACCCTTTGCCCACTCTGATCTCTCTCTCAAATAAATAAATAAAATTGTTTTAAAAAATGAAACCATTCTAGAAACAGTACATTTTTACTCCTTTCCCCACATTTATTGTATATGATGTCATAATTTGCATCTTTTACTTTGTGTTTTTGACTTAAAAAAAAAAGATTTTATTTATTCATTTGACAGAGAGAGCATGAGGGGTTGGGGGGGCAGAGAGAGAGGGAGAAGCAGACTCTCCACAGAGCAGAAAGTCTGATTTGAGGTTCAACCAGAGAACCTCATGATCATCAGGTGAAGGCAGATATTTAACCAACTGAGCCACCCAGGTGCACTATCCGAAAAGCTTGTGAAGTCTGAGATCTACAGTACTGGATGGTAACTGGGTTCATGATTCAGAACATATTAGACATGTATAATGCTCAAGTTGCCTCCTTCCTTGGAATCTAGGTGGACACTTACCTTCAAAAATAATGCCACTTTCAGGGCACCTGAGTGGCTCAGTCATTAAGCATCTGCCTTTGGGTCAGGTCATGATCCCAGGGTCCTGGGATTTAGCCCAGCATCAGGCTCCCTACTCAGTGGGAAGCTTGTTTTTCCCTCTCCCACTCCCCCTGCTTGTATCCCTTCTCTCACTGTGTGTCTCTCTGTTCAATACATAAAATCTTAAAAAATAATAATAATAGCCTGTGAAAGATGGCTGTACCCTAAAGTGAGCTGATTACCTACCAAAGAACTCCGATCACCCATGAAATCAGCCTGAGATCAGAATTATACACGTCTGGATCTCTACAGGGGGAGAAGACGCCAGTGGGCAGGTAAAGTGGAGTGGGAACTTCGGACTGATATCGGAAGATAAACAAAAGGGGGAGGGAGCCACCAGAGGCGACTGATTGGAAAGTAATACCCCTAATACGAGAGTACCCTGCATCTGGGGACCAGCATTAACTTGGAGACTGGTTGAAAGCACTCCAAAAGAGCAAAGGATCACAGCGGGTGGGGGGAAATTGTGGGAATGTGGGCGGCTTAAGTCCCAGGACCCAAGACATCCTCCCCTGGCACTGAGCCAGAGAGAGTGTGGTTGAGAAACCAGGTCTTGGTCCCTGAGCCTCCAGCGCTCTCGAGATTGCGAGATTGCGTGGGCTCTGGCTCATGTGAGGGGCTGGGAGCCATGCCAGATGGCAGAACGCCGAGCCCTGCTACAGAGCCTGAGACACGCACGCCCCTCATCGTCCCCTGAGAGAGGTGCACAAATGCCCACCCCGCGCTCTTAGACCCGCACCATTGTTTCAGAGCCTGAGACGTGCGCCCCTAACTCTCCCTTAGAGAGAGGTGTGCGAAGGCCCAGCCTGGTGCTTTTGGACCTGTGCCCCGCTCTCAGAGCCTGAGATGTGCGCGCGACCCACAGCCTCCCCTGAGAGAGGTGCGTGCAAAGCTGGACGCTCTTAGACAAGAAAGACCAGGAACTCCCAGCCTGGGCAAAGGGAAAATCTCAGTGTGTGATCACTGCTTGGAAACTCTCTGGCAGTCTGGAGCTGCCCAGACAGCCTCCGCTGCTGTGGTTTTCGGTACAAACAGAAGATCCTGCATCCCCAGGGACCGTGACTCAGAACCTGCTCTGCCAGCAGCCAAGGGGGAATTTATATCGGTTCTCCAACACCCACAGAAGAGCAGACTGAGGCTTCTCTCTGAGAGGGAGGTCAGGGTGCAGTTTGCTTTCCTCTAAACCTCCAATACCCATCAAAAGTGGTCAGGTGAGAGAAAAAAAAAAAAGTGAACAAACATAAAAACCTCCAGAGAACAAAAGCCTGAAAAATCCGGTTTCCTCAGAGCCCACCCCCTTGAGGGGGTTGGGAGGACATAACTCAGGGAACATCATTGACTGAAAACCCACGTGGCAGGCCCCTCCCCCAGAAAACCAACCAGGAAAGAAAAAAATAAAATAAAATAAAAAGACAACAAGAGAACAACCACCACTACTTCATAGGACTTTTATTTTTAATTTGTTCCCACTATTCTGGCTCACTTTTTTTTTAATATAGATAATTTTTTAACCTATTTACCATCACAGTGAGCTGTCCAGTACATCAAATTCCATAATAACCTTCTAACCTGAAGTTTTTGATACATACACCTGTGTTTTACTTTAGCATTTCTATTTTTTAAATTTCTTTATTTTAAGTTTTAGTTTATTTAGTCTAGTTTATTCCTTTTTTATCTTTATTTTCTAATATTCATATAGAGTTAAACTTCAGGGTAATCCCCTTTCCTTAATCAATACTACCCCTATAGGTAAGCCAATTTTTAATCCCTCTTTATTTTAGGAAAGTTGAGTCCTTTAACAAAGATATCAACATACATCCAGGAAGAATCAAAACAATCTTCCTTGCCCACACTGAGAATTTATAACCACTCTCCCATCTTTTTCTTCCACCAGTGTTTCTGTGTTTCTGTGTTTGTCCTGATAGTATATAAATCTTACACTTTGGGCTTCTTTTTGATGAGGTTCTTCCTTTATTTGATTATATATATATTTTTTTTTTTTTTTTTCATTTGTCATACACTTTTATCAGTCTTTTTTTTTTTTTTTTTGGTCTGTTTTTGCTTGTATGCTTCATAAATCTTACCTTGGGGCCCATTTGGTCTGAACCTTCTCTTTTATATTCCCTGTCTTTCCTGTCTCTCTCTATCTTTTTTTTCCTTTTTCTTTTCTATTTTCTCTCATTTGGGTGCAGAATCCTGGCTGCTCAGAAGTATTCCAGCATGCATCTTGACAGCACCACAGTCGATACATCCAGCTACATTTGTTCAGTCATCTCTCACCAAAATGACTAGGAGGACGAATGCCCAACAGAAGAAAAATACAGAGGATGGAACTTCTGCAACAGAGCTAATGGCTATCAACATAGACAATATGTCAGAAAGAGAATTCAGGCTAAAAATTATCCAGGCATTACTAGGTTAGAGAAATCCATGGATGACCAAACAGAATTGATTAAGGTCAAAATGAAAGCGACTAGAGATGATGTTCACAATGTTAGGGCAGAGCTGAAAGCTACCAGGGATGAGGTTCATAATGCTCTCAATGAGTTCCAATCTAATCTAAGTTCTCTCAAAGCTAGGGTAACTGAGACAGAAGCTAGAATTAGTGATCTGGAGGACAAACAGATAGAGAGAAAGGATCAGGAGGAAGCCTGGAACAAACAGCTTAGAAGCCACGAAAATAGAATCAAAGAAATAAATGATGCCATGAAACTTCCCAACGTCAGAATTATTGGAATCCCTGAAGGGGAGGAGAAAGAAAGAAGTCTAGAAGATATAGTGGAACAAGTTCTTCATGAAAAAATTTTCCAATCTTGCGAATGGAACCAGCGTTCATGTACTAGAGGCTGAACGGTCTCCACCCAAGATTATAGATTCCAGAAAAACATCAAGGCACCTGATAGTCCAATTGAGGAATCATAATTCTAGATATAATCTCTTGAAAGCTGCTAGGACAAAGAGGCGCCTTACTTACAGAGGAAAGGCCATCAGAATAACGTCAGACCTGTCCACAGAGACCTGGCAAGCCAGAAAAGGCTGGCAAGATATATTCAGGACACTAAATGAGAAGAACATGCAGCCAAGAATACTTTATCCAGCAAGACTGACATTCAAAATGGATGGAGAGGTAAAGAGTTTCCAAGACCGGCAAGGCTTAAAAGACTATGCAACCACCAAGCTGACACTGCAGGAAATATTAAGGGGGGTTCTATAAAAGAGGAAAACTCCTAAGAATAGCATTGAACAGAAATATAGAGACAATCTACAGAAAGAAAGACTTCAAAGGTAACACGATGTCAATAAAAATGTATCTATCAATAACCACTCTCAATGTGAATGGCCTAAATGCGCTCATAAAACGGCACAGGGTTGCAGATTGGATCAAACGACAGGACCCATCCATATGTTGTCTACAAGAGACCCATTTTGAACCTAAAGATACACCCAGAGGGAAAGTGAAGGGATGGAGAAGCATCTTGCATGCCAATGGGCCTCAAAAGAAGGCTGGGGTAGCGATTCTCATATCAGACAAATAAGATTTTAAACTAAAGACTGTAGTCAGAGATACAGAAGCACACTACATCATTCTTAAAGGGACTAATCACCAAGATGATCTAACAATTGTAAATATCTCTGCCCCCCAATATGGGAGCAGCCAATTACATAAGAAAACTGTTAATCAAAAAAAAATAGTCATATTGATATGAATACATTAATAGTAGGACATCTTAACACGCCTCTCTCAGAAATAGTCAGATCATCGAAGCAGAAAATCAATAAAGAAACAAGAGCATTGAATGACACATTGGACCAGATGGACCTCATAGATATATACAGAACATTCCACCCTAAAACGACAGAATACTCATTCTTCAAGTGCACATGGAACCTTCTCAAGAATAGACCACATACTGGGTCACAAATCAGGACTCAACCGATACCAAAAGACTGATTATTCCCTGAATGTTCTCAGATCACAATGCTTTGAAACTGGAGCTCAATCACAAGGAAAATTTCAAAAGGAACTCAAACACCTGGAAGCTAAAGACCACCTTGCTTAAGAATTCTTGGATCAACCAGGAGATCAAAGAAAAACTTAAACAATTAATGGAAATCAATGAGAATGAAGACACTTCGGTCCAAAACCTATGGGATACAGCAAAGGCGTTCTTAAGGGGGAAATACATAGCCATGCAAGGCTCCCTTAAAAAAAATTGAAAAATCCAGAACACACCAGCTGTCTCGACACCTCAAAGAACTGGAGAATCAACACCAAATCAAACCAACTCGACACATAAGAAGTGAAATAATCAAGATTAGAGCTGAGATCAATGAGGTAGAAACCAGAAATAGAGTAGAACATATCAATAAAACTAGAAGCTGGTTTTTTGAAAGAATCAATTAGATCAATAAACCATTGGCCACACTGATCCAAAAGAAAAGATAGAAAGCCTAAATTCATAAAATTATGAATGAAAAGGGAGAGATCACAACTAACACCAAGGAAAAAGAAACAATCATCAGAAGTTATTATCAACTGTTATATGCCAATAAGCTAATCAACCTAGATGAAATGGATGCATTCCTGGAAAACTATAAACTCCCAAAAGGGAACCAGGAAGAAATTGACAACCTGAATTTACCGCTATCTAGTAACGAGATTGAAGCAATGATCAAAAACCTCCCAAAAGACAAAAGCCCAGGACGTGATGGACTCCCTGGGGAATTCTACCAAACTTTCAAAGAAGAAATAACACCTATTCTCCTGAAGCTGTTTCAAAAAAAAAAAAAAAATGAAACAGAAGGAAAACTTCCAGACACTTTCTATGAAGCCAGCATTACCCTGATCCGAAAACCAGGCATAGTCCCTCCCAAAAAGGAGAATTTCAGACCAATATCACTGATGAATATGGATTCTAAGATTCTCAACAAGTCCTAGCAAACAGGATCCAACAGCATATTAAAAAGATTATCCACCATAACCAGGTGGGAAACATTCCTGGGCTACAAGGATGGTTCAACATTCACAAATCAATCAATGAGATAGAACAAATTAAGAGAAGAAAGAAGAACCACATGGTCCTCTCCATTGATGCAGAAAAAGCATTTGACAAAATCCAGCACCCATTCCTGATTAAAATGCTTCAAAGTATAGGGATAAAGGGAACATTCCTGAACTTCATAAAATCTATCTATGAAAGACCCACAGCAAATATTATCCTCAATGGGAAAAAGCTTGCAGCCTTCCCGTTGAGATCAGGAACACAACAAGGATGCCCACTCTCACCACTCTTGTTCAACATAATATTAGAAGCCCTAGCAACAGCAATCAGGCAACAAAGAGAAATAAAAGGAATCCAAATTGGCAATGAAGAAGTCAAACTCTCTCTCTTCACAGATGACATAATTCTTTATATGGGAAACCCAAAACACTCCACCCCCAAACTACTAGAACTCATACAGCAATTCAGTAACGTGGCAGGATACAAAGTCAATGTACAGAAATCAGTGGCTTTCTTATACACTAACAATAAAAATACAGAAAGGGAAATTAGAGAATTTATTCCATTTACTATAGCACCAAGAACCATAAGATATCTGAGAAAAAAATTAACCAAAGATGTTAAGGATCTGTACTCGAGGAACTATAGTACACTCATGAAAGAAATTGAAGAAGACACAAAAAATGGAAGACCATTCCATACTCTTGGATTGGAAGAATAAACATTGTTAAGATGTCTATACTGTCTAGAGCAATCTATACTTTTAATGCCATTCCAATCAAAATTCCACTGGTATTTTTCAAAGTGTTGGATCAAATAATCCAAAAATTTGTATCGAACGAGAAGAGACCCCAAATCTCTAAAGAAATGTTGAAAAACAAGAATAAAACTGGGGGCATCACTTTACCTGATTTCAAGCTTTACTACAAAGCTGTGATCATCAAGACAGCATGGTAGTGGCATTAAAACAGACACATAGACCTGTGGAACAGAGTAGAGATCCCAGATATGGACCCTCAACTCTATGGTCAAATAATCTTTGACAAAACAGGAAAAAATATACAGTGGAAAAAAGACAGTCTCTTCAATAAATGGTTCTGGGAAAACTGGACAGCAATATGTAGAAGAATGAAACTCGACCATTCTCTTACACCATACACAAAGATAAACTCAAAGTGGATAAAAGACCTTAACGTGAGACAGGAATCCATCAGAATCCTAGAGGAGAACATAGGCAGTAACCTCTTAAATATCAGCCACAGCAAATTCTTTCAAGATATGTCTCCAAAGGCAAAGGAAACAAAAGTGAAAATAAACTTTTGGACTTCATCAAAATCAAAAGCTTCTGCACAGCAAAGGAAATAGTCAACAAAACAAAAAGGCAACCCATGGAATGGGAGAAGATATTTGCAAATGACAGTACAGACAAAAGGTTGATATCCAGGATCTATAAAGAACTCCTCAAACTCAACACACACAAAACAGATAATCATGTCAAAAAATGGGCAGAAGATATGAACAGACACTTCTCCAATGAAGACAAGCAAATGGCTATCAGACACATGAAAAAATATTCATCATCACTAGCCATCAGGGAGATTCAAATTAAAACCACATTGAGATACCACCTTACACCAGTTAGAATGGCCAAAATTATGAAGATAGGAAACAACATGTGTTGGAGGGCATGTGGAAAAAGGGGAACCCTCTTACACTGTTGGTGGGAATGCAAGTTGGTGCAGCCTCTTGGGAGAACAGTGTGGAGATTCCTCAAGAAATTAAAAATAGAACTTCCCTATGACCCTGTCATTGCACTACTGGGTATTTACCCCAAAGAGACAGATGTAGTGAAAAGAAGGGCCATCTGTACCCCAATGTTTATAGCAGCAATGGCCACGGTTGCCAAACTGTGGAAAGAACCAAGATGCCCTTCAACGGACGAATGGATAAGGAAGATGTGGTCCATATACACTATGGAGTATTATGCCTCCATCAGAAAGGATGAATACCCAACTTTTGTAGCAACATGGACGGGACTGGAAGAGTTTATGCTGAGTGAAATAAGTCAAGCAGAGAGAGTCAATTATCATATGGTTTCACTTATTTGTGGAGCATAACAAATAGCATGGAGGACAAGGGGAGATATAGAGGATAAGGGAGTTTGGGGAAATTGGAAGGGGAGGTGAACCATGCGAGATTATGGACTCTGAAAAACAATCTGAGGGTTTTGAAGGGGCGGGGGGTGGGAGGTTGGGGAAACCAGGTGGTGGGTATTAGAGAGGTCAGGGATTGCATGGAGCACTGGGTGTGGTGCAAAAACAATGAATAATGTTATGCTGGAAATAAATAAATAAATAAAAGTAGCAAAAAAAAAAAAAAAAGAACAAATGGGGAAAACAGAGAGAGAGAGACAAATCAAGAAACAGAATCTTACCTATAGAGAACACATCGCTGGTTCCCAGAGGGGATGGTGTGGAGCACGTGTTGGGTAGGTGGTGAGGATTAAGGAGTGCCCTTGTGATGAGCGCAGGGTGTTGCATGGAAGTCTAACCACCTAATGTCCACCTGAAACTAATATTACAGTGTATTTAACTAACTGGAATTTAAATAAAAACTTAAAAAATAATAATAATAATAATGCCACTTTCTTAGACCCAGGAATATTTTACTTTAATTCATGAAAGGATTAAATTATGTGTTGGTATTTACAATTGCAGTATCCTTAGTAGATTTTAAGCAATGTTTTACCATTAACAACTTGTTTAAATATCTTAATCAGAGAAGAAGCTAAACTGTCTATGAGTCCTTTTGTGGCAGGTGAAGAAGGAGAAGGAGGCAAAAGAAATACTAACTGAATGTGATCCTGAGAAACCTTTCTTTGAAATGGATGTGTGGAGCTATTCCAGGGATTAGAACAAGATCTATGCCTTGGGAAAACGCATTGATTGAGAATATCAGTCAAAATATGTAATTTTACTTTAAACATGAAATTTGGTGCTATTTTTGTATTGTGAATTATACAAGGAACAGGGAAATGTGTTTGAAAACATCCATGCAATGGCCACGGTCACCAAACTGTGGAAAGAACCAAGATTCCCTTCAACGGATGAATGGATAAGGAAGATGTGGTCCATATACACTATGGAGTATTATGCCTCCCTCAGAAAGGATGAATACCCAACTTTTGTAGCAACATGGACGAGACTGAAAGAGATTATGCTGAGTGAAATAAGTCAAGCAGAGAGAGCCAATTATCATATGGTTTCAATTATTTGTGGAGCATAACAAATAGCATGGAGGACAAGGGGAGATGGAGAAGAGAAGGGAGTTGAGAGAAATTGGAAGGGGAGGTGAACCACGAGAGACTATGGACTCTGAAAAACAATATGATGCTTTAGGAGGGGCGGGGTGTGGGAGTTTGGATGAGCTTGGTGGTGGGTATTATAGAGGGCACATATTATATGGAACACTGGGTGCGGTACATAAACAATGAATTCTGGTACACTGTAAAGAAATTTAAAAAATAAATTAAAACATTAAAAAAAAACCCCATAAAGTAAATAGATTGGGATGCCTGGGTAGCTCTGTCAGTTATATGTCTGTCTTTGGCTCAAGTCATGATCCTAGGATCCTGGGATCCCTTACTACATAGGTATCCTTGCTCAGCGGGAAAGCTGCTTCTTCCTCTTCCTCTGCAGATCTTCCCGATCTCTCTCTCTCTCAAATAATGAATAAACATAAAATCTTTAACAAATAAAATAAGGTAAATATCATTCAGAATTTGGATAGCAGAATTATTCAGTTTTATTTTAGAATAATTAACATGTAGTGTTACATTAATTTCAGGTTTGCAATATAGGGAATGAGCAATTCTACACATTACTCAGTGCTCAACATGATTAGTGTGCTCCTTAATCATGATCACCTATTTAACCCATCCTCCTAACTACTGCCCTTTGGTAACCATCCAGTTAATTCTCTATAGTTAAGAATCTGTTCCGTGGTCTCTTTTTCTCTCTCTCTTCCCCCAAATTATCATTTGTTTTGTTTCTTAAATTTCAGATAGGTTTGAATTCATAGGGTATTTTGTTTGAATATATATATATATATATATATATATATATACATATATGTATATATATATATATATATATACATATATGTATATATATATAATCTTGCCATTTGTAAACAGGAAAAAAACTTGGATAGAGCTAGAAAGGATTATAATAAATGATAGAAAGTCTATATATAGACTTTCAATCATTTAGTGGTGAATAGATAGGTGAATAGATAAATAAGATGTGATATACATATATATAGACTATATATAGTCTATATATAATATATATTAATATATATAAATTAATATATATATCTCACCATTAATAGGTGAATAGATAAATGAGATGTGATATACATATACATCACATCTTATTTATCTATTCACCTATAAATGGACACTTAGGCTGCTTCTATGTCTGTGCTTTGCAAGTAATGATGCAATAAACATAGGTCATATAATAACATATAAGAATACAGTCAAACTTTTACAAAGGAAGAGAAAATGTACAATGGGAAAAAGTCTCTTCAACAAATGGTGATGGGAAACCTGGACAGTGACATGGAAAATAATGAAACTAAACCAATTTCTTACAATATACAGAAAAATAAACTCAAAATGGATTAAAAACCTAACTATTGGGGCACCTGGGTAGCTCAGTCAGTTAAGTGTCTGCTTTTGGCTCAGGTCATTATCTCAGAGTCCTGGGGTGGAGCCCTGCATTGGGTTCCCTGCTTAGTAGGGAGCTTGTTTCTCCCTCTGCAGTTCCCCCTGTTTGTGCTCTCTCCTTCTCTGACAAATAAATCAAAAAATCTTTTAAAAAAGACTTAAATGTGAGACCTGAACTATAAAAATTCTAGAAGATAAAACAGACAGGAATTTATCTGACATCAGCTCTAGTAACATGTCTTTAGATTTGTCTCCTCAGGCAAGGGAAATGAAAACAAAAATAAATTATCCCAACTACACCAAAATGGAAAGCTTCTGTACAGTGAAGCAGACGATCAAGAAAACAAAAAGGCAACCTATTGAGTAGGAAAAAAAAGTTTGTAAATGACATATCTGTCATGCTACTATCTGATACATATATAGAACTTACACAATTTAACACCCAAAAACAAATAATTCAATTTGGAATATGGGCAGAATATATGAACAGACATTTCTCAAGGAAGACATCACACTGGCCAAAAAACACATGAAAAAATGATCCACATTACCCCAAATCAGTGGGATGTAAAACAGAATTATAATGAGGTATCACCTCACAGCTATCAGAAAGCCTAAAATCAAAAAGACTAGAACAAGCAACAGTTGGCAAGGATGTGGAAAAAAAAAAGAAACATATTTTTTAAAGATCTTATTTATTTATTTGACAGAGAGAGAGATCACAAGGAGGCAGAGAGGCAGGCAGAGAGAGAGGGGGAAGCAGGCTCCCTGCTGAGCAGAGATCCCAATGCAAGGCTAGATCCGAGGACCCTGACATCATGACCTGAGTCAAAGGCAGAGACTTAACCCACTGAGCCACCCAGGTGTGCCAAAAAAAAAATAAACTCCTCACACTGTTGGTGCAACTATATTTTATGAAATCTCTTTTGTCAATCTCTTTGTATTGGAGGGTTTAATCCATTTATATTTGAATTAATGAGAGATAAATAAAGACTTTTGCTATTTTGCTATCTGTTTCCTCTAGGTCTTATATATTTTCTGTTTCTCATTGTCTCTATTTCTGTCTGTTTGTGTTTATTTCCTTTTTTTTGTAGGATAACTATTTTATTGTTATTTTTCTCATTTTCTTCTCTCTATACATTTAAAGAATATTCTCATAGTGCTTAGCATAGATAATGCATTTAGAATCCTAAGTTTATATCACTTTAATAAGATGCAAAACTCTCTCCCTATACAGCTCCATTCTCCCAAACATTATCTTTTTGCTTTCATAAATTACATCTTTATCATTTATAGAATGTTTCCCTTAAAATATAATTATTATATTATGCCAATAACCTAGATTTATTTTTTAATTAGTCCTATAGAAAATAAGAAGTGGATTTACAAATTAAATACACAATAGTAATGATTTTTATATTTTTCTATATATTTATACCTAATAGAAACTGTTATTTCTTTCAATTACAATCCAGTGTTCTTTCACTTTCACTTTAAAAACTACTTTTATTATCTCTTCTAAAATAGTCTAGGCATATTGAACTCCCTCGACTTTTGCTTTTCTGGTGGTGGCTCAGCTTCTTCTTTGTATTTGAAGGATATTCTTACTAGAAACATAATACTTGGTTGGCAGTTTTTTTTTTAATTTAATTTAATTTAATTTCTTTTCAGTGTTCCAGAATTCATTGTTTATGCACCACACCCAGTGCTCTATGCAATACGTGCCCTCTATAATACCCACCACTAGGCTCACCCACCTCCCTACCCACCCTCCCCTCCAAAACCCTTAGTTTGTTTCTCAGAGTTCACAGTCTCTCATGGTTTGTCTCACCCTCCAATTTCCCCCAATTCTCTTCTCGTCTCCAACTCTCAGTGTCCTCTGTGTTATTCCTTAAGATCCATAAGTAAGTGAAATCATATAATTGGTTGGCAGTTAAAAAAAAAATCTTTCAGTTCTTAAAACATGTAATCCTACTATGTACTTTCTGACCTCAATGACTTATAAGGAAAAATCAGTATAATTTTTTGAGGATATCTTGGAAATTCTAAGTGAATTTTCCCTTGTAACTTTCAAAATTTTCTTTATTGAACTTTCAAGAGTTTGATTAAAATGTGTTTGAGTTGAGTTTCTTTAAACTTCTTCTGTTTAGAGTTTTTACACTCCCTGAAATAAGATTATGTCTTTCATAAAATCGAGACGTTTCAGCCATTATTTATCTAAATAATTGTTAAGCTTATAGATAGATAGATAGATGGATAGATAGATACATAGATAGATAAAAACAATGACTAATGAGATTGTGAAAATTGAAAAGTCCCACAATCTGCTCTCTGAAAGTTTAAGGCCCCCAGAAGGCAATTGTGTATTTCAACTCCAAACTCAAAAGGCTGACAACCATTGAATCCAATGATATAAGTCTCAGTTCAAGCCCAAATACCTGAGAAGAGGAGGAACTGTGCTATAAACCATAGTCTGAGTAAAAATGCCCAAATTCAAGAGCTTCAGTGTGCAAAGACAGGAGAAGATGGATGTTCCAGCCCAGAAACAAACTTATTCTTCTCTGGACTTATGTTCTATGCAGGCCATTAATGGATTGGTTGATCATCCACACTGATGAAGGTGATTATCTTTACTCAGGTTATCCATTCAAATTCTGATCTCTTCCAGAAACACTTTCACAGACTCACCCAAAAACAATATTCTACAAACCATCTGGACAATTTCTTAACCCTAACTGTGATACAAAAGATTAGCCATCAGAATTCAAACAATGGTCAACTGGGCATCTGTACTCATGTCCCTAAAGTATCCTGAATTCCCAAATAAAGCTAACACGAAGGTCATAATTGCACCTAACATTATACAACTATCACGTATACAACCCAAAACAAATGAATCCAGTCCCGTTCCAGTCCTGTGAGTAATGCCACCTACTTGGCACTGTACCCAATTATCTAAAGGTTATTTAGGATGCCTGGTTGGCTCAGTCATAACAGTATGCAACTCTTAACGTGAGGTCATGAGTTCAGTTCTCACATTGGGTATAGAGATTACTTAAATAATTAAACTTAAATTAAAAAATAAAGGTTATTTATCAGTTTTCCCTTCCATGAAATACACACTGTCCCAT
Organism: Enhydra lutris kenyoni; assembly: GCF_002288905.1. Classification (NCBI taxonomy): domain Eukaryota; kingdom Metazoa; phylum Chordata; class Mammalia; order Carnivora; family Mustelidae; genus Enhydra; species Enhydra lutris. The sequence goes on along the minus strand of NW_019154225.1, from coordinate 138,426 downwards.
AACATTGATGTCATGCTGATTAGACCTACTAAGAAAAACATAACAACTACTCTATACTTGTGGATAAGATCGGGGTGGGGAAATTTTTGTGTGAGTAAACATCATTTAAGAACTTATAGATAAGATGGGGGTGGGGAAATTTTTGACTAAAATTTGGGGTCTTTCTAGAAATTTCTAAGTGTTCAGTGGGTGGGGACATGTTGAGCTATTTCTTCTAAAGTAAATGATGAGTTGTTGCATCTGGACCCTCCTACAACCAAAAAAAGAAACACAACGCTCAGCACGCCCTTTTGAATTTGGTAAACAATACATTCCCCATTTCAGTGTGTTATTTCCTCTTATTTACAGATTCAAAAAGCTGCTCGCTTTGTGTGGGACCCAGAACTATATCCTCGTTGCTGTACAAGTTGCATTACCAGTACTCTCATGGGAAACAGAAACAATTTTGTCTCCTGGAATTAGTGTAAGTTCAGACCCTCTGTGTAATAGTCCTAAAAGTTCTGATTATTTCCTTTTATGCAATGTACATTTATCATGGTAAAAGTCTTAGGCCCCTTTGGGAAAGGCTGTGAGAAATTTTGGCAGTATCACTTTTCAGTAGTAAACCAGAATTCTTCCTCAAAGGACCCCAACTTGCCCTTATTTAAGGACTTCTGGTCTGTAATCTGGCTCCAATTCACAATTGACTGAGGGAGTGTGACACTATCTTTTTATGATTTAACTTAGACTTTTGTTTACTTGGCCTAGAACATTTCTGCTTATAAAAATGAAGGAAGAATTTGATAAGCCACCCATCAATTTTACTTCTAGGAAGACCATGTTTAAATAGTCACCACCATAAGTCTGCAAGAGTCAGACTGTTCTAATTATTTCATTATAGTAGCCACACTCACTTTGTCATTGGAGGTTAAGTGCTTCTACTTGACCCTTGCCACCCTGGTGTCTATATGCTCCTGCTGCATTTAAATTTTTCAAATAAGTAACTGCAATTACCACTGTGAATTCTGACCTCCCTAAAGCGATCATAGAACGCTTTTAAGCATGCCTTTAAGTGGTTCTTCTCAAAAATTCATTGTTCAGAATTGTAGGATAAGGTATGTCTTCTTGATCCCCTTAGTATGAATGAGTAGGTCTTAAAGACCAGCTCATTCTAACATTCTAGTCTGCCCCAAACATTTGAACTCCTTGATTCATATTAAAGTAAGACATGTCTGACACATCCAATTCACTCACATTGTTTTTGGTCTATTTTTCATCTGACCAAATTGCTTCCTGACCTCTAGAGTTGTAACATTAAATGTAGAATTTCATATCAAAAATTTAGTCTGTTCATATCAATAAATTTGGCCTGATCCAATTTTATGTTCCTTCTGCAATTATTCCACACCCTCAATATTCTTTCCTACTCACAAAATTTTGCTTATATGAATTATAAAATTCAAATAGTTCCTTTGGAGTGTAGCATACATCCCTATGGGTACACCTTGTATACCCCAAAGGTGTACATCACCTTTAGGGCTCTATTGGGCCTCAAGTCTAATTAGAGGTCCAGAAGCAAAGAGGCATATAGGTCCTGAGGAGAATTAACATTATCTTGCAAAGTAATTGCCTCAGAGGATGCCATTATTATACCCTTTAGCAATACAGAGTTAATCTCCTCAGATGAAGGTGAAAGGCAAATGTCACAGAGGGTGGGGTTGCTACTGCCATAGGGTTGTGAAGGATACTTCTGTTGTGGGTAGTGAGGGCAAGTCTCCTGGAAGTGAAGAGGGCAAGTCTGCTGGGGATGATGAAATTTCTTCCATTGGAAAAAAGAAAATATTCAGAATGTACGGGCCAAATATTCCTAAATTCACCAAGATCTCATCATATACCCACTTCCAACTTACAAAATACCTTTTTCCCCTGGTCAATATTGTCACTTTATGAGTAGATGTTTTTGAATGCTGGGACTTTAACTTCTGTTGTAATTTTCCCTGTCACAAAATGAGGCTCTGTATTTGATTTTTTAGCAATGTCAATCCTATAGCTACAGAAAAGTAGGCACTCATTCAAAGCACATATAGAATTTTTAGCTCATTTATGTGGCACTTGACCTGAGAATTCTAATTTGTAAAATTCTTCTTTTCCTTTCATCACTTTTCCCAGTGATATTGGGGAAAACCAGGTGACATTATTACATTGTTACTTTTCCAAAAAAAAAAAAAAAAGGTTTGAAAAACATACATATTCATCCAAATACTTGTTTCTAAATGGTTGATTCATAATATCAAAAGTAGATGTTTTATCTAACTCTTGAAACAGTTCAAAACATGAACTATCAGTGCTCTCTTTACTACTGGAAGTAAAGCCACTAATCTTTAAGTCCATTCAGAACCAACTCATCCTTAAATTAATTTTTCTACAGATCCACTCTTGGTAACAAAATCTGCATTACTTCAGATTCTTCTAGAAACAGAACCAATAGGTGAGAGATTATATATGTATCTATATCCACCTCTATCTATAAAGTGAGAAAGGGAGGGAGAGAAAAAGAGAAAATTAATAAAGAGGGATTGGTTCAGGTAGGTATGGATCCTGAATTAATCAAGACTGGCCATTTTTGGGTTTTCCATATAAAGTGTCATGTCATATGTGAAGAGAGACAGTTTGACTTCTTTGTCAATTTGAATACCATTTATTTATTTTTTGCTGTCTCATTGTTGTTGCAAGGAATTCTAGTACTATGGTGAACAGCAGTGGCTAGAGTGGGCATCCTTCTCGTGTTCCTAATCTCAAAGGGAATGCTGTCAGATTTTCTTCATTGAGAATGACATTTGCTGTGGGTTTTTCATAGGTAGATTTTTATGAAGTTGAGGAATGTTTCCCCTATTCCTATACTCTGAAGAGTTTTAATCAGGAAAGGATGCTGTATTTTGTCAAATGCTTTTTCTGCATCAATTAAGAGGACCATGTTGTTTTTCTCTCTTCTCTTGCTAATTTGTTCTATCACTTTGATTGATTTACAGGGAATGTTGAATCACTGTTGCATCCCAGAGACAAATCCCACCTGGTCATGGTGGATAATCTTTTTAATGTACTGTTGGAACCTATTAGCTAGGATCTTGTTGAGAATCTTGGCATCCATATTCATCAGAGATATTGGTTTGAAATTCTCCTTTTTGATGGGGTCTTTGCCTGGTTTAGGCAACAACTAATACTGGCTTCCTAGAAAGAGTCTGGAAGTTTTCCTTCTGATTCTATTTTTTTTTTTTAAACAGCTTCAGGAGAATAGGTAATATTTCTACATTGAATATTTGGTAGAGTTCCCCAGGAAATCTGTCAGGTCCTGTGCTCTTGTTTTTTGAGAGGTTTTTGATCACTGCTTCAATCTTGTTACTAAATATTGGCCTACTGAGGTTGTCAATTTCTTCCTGATTCCGTCTTGGAAATTTGTAGGTTTCCAGGCATGCATCCACTTCTTCTAGGTTGCTTAACTTATTGGCATATAACTGTTGATAATAACTTCTGATGATTATTTTTCATTTCCTTGAGGTTAGTCTTGATCTCTCCCCTTTCATTCATAATTTTATTAATTTGGGTCCTCTCTCTTTTCTTTTGGATTAGTTTGGCAAGTGGTTTATTGATCTTAATTCTTTTAAAGAACAAGTTTTTCATTTTCTTGACGTCTTCTACTGTATCTCTAATGTCTAACTTATTGATCTCTGCTCTAATCTTGACTATTTTCCCTTCTTGTGCATGGGGTTGGCTTAACTTCTTGTTGATTGTCCAGTTCTTTAAGGTGTAAAGAGAGTTGGTGTATTTGGCATTTTAATTTTTTTTTTTTTTTGAGTGAGGCTTGAATGGCTGTGTATTTACCCCTTAGGACTGCCTTTGCCATATCCCATAAGATGATCATTTAAATGATCTCCCTATATATGATTACTTATTACTTGAAACAATATTGTACTTTGGTAACAATATAAGTTGTAAGCAGTATAACTAACTTTTATTTTAAAATAGTCACTTCGTAGCATCTTTGATCCATTATTTACTGTTATTAGATGCTTTAATTTTTTGCAAGACTTCATTATTATTATTATTTATTTTATTTTATTTTATTTTAGAGAGAGTGCATGAGTAGGGGAGGAGTGGAAGGAGAGAGACAAGTAGACTCCACAATGAGTATGGAGATCAATGAGGGGCTGGAAACCATGGCTCTGAGATCATGATCTGATCCAAAACCAAGAGCTGGTCACTTAAGTGGCTGTACCACCTGCATGTACCAATATTTAGGTGTTTAAAGGTTTACTTTTTCTTCAAGATGTGTTTAATTGATAAAATATAAGATGCATAAGCTTTGATATATTATATCTATTCTTTTTTAATTTTCTGTTTTGATTTTGGTTTTTTAGCTCTTTACCTTGTTACTCAGGAGAATATATTTATAGTAATCTAATATCTGCATTTGAATTTGCTTTTCTCTATTCCTAAAATATTTCATTTTTGTCATAATTTCCTCATTAGTTCCATTTTCTCTGTGAGAACTTGATAAACCTTCACTGAGTACTCTGTGGGGCCCCACAGCCATGCATCCCCTCATTATTGCTTTGCATGGTGCTCTGCAATGGGACTTGTCAAGGCTGTGTGTCCTTTACTGAGAGTCAGTAGTCTGATCAGTGCAGAGGTAAATGTGACCTCTCCAACAGTACCTATTATGTGGAAATCTGATGTTTATTTATGAATTTTTCTTTGTCTGTTTATTTTGCTCCTTTCTTTTCTAGATAATGATGGAAAAGAGAACATGAGCTCTGCTTTCTTCCATGGTCTAGCTTTAAATATCATAGAGCAACTAATTTTCACAGAATCCCTTATGTCATAATTAAATCTCTTATACTGACTTCATCTTAAATTGATCTGAAACTCATGTCTTTGGCTGTACTTCCCTGAGGAAAAAGTAAGGGAAGGCAAAAATCATGGCCAAGAACTGCCTAGAAATGGACTTTCCTGAGACTTTGGGCTAGACTCTATGAGAACTCAGGAGAGTCCTGGGGAGGAAGTAGTTTATGGGAGAGTTACTAAATATTCATTCACCATGAATGGATATAAATAGGTTGAGCATTGAGATGGAGGATGGTGAGGAATCTACCAAAATCTTCCCTAAATGAAAGAGTGAGAATTATAGCATCTAAACACACAGATGAAAAAAAAATAACTGACACAACAGTTATTACCAAGATTAACAAGACAGTAAATGACAAGAGTTGGAGAGGATGTGGAGAAAGGAGAACCCTCTTACACTGTGGGTGGGAATGCAAGCTGGTGTAGCCACTTTGGAAAGCAGTGAAGAGATTCCTTAAGAAATTAAAAATAGAGCTACCCTATGACCCTGCAATTGCACTACTGGGTATTTACCCCCAAATATACAGATGTAGTGAAATGAAGGGCCATCTGTACCCCAATGTTCATAGCAGCAATGGCTACAGTCGCCAAACTCTGGAAAGAGCCTAGATGCCCTTCAACAAATGAATAGATAAAGAAGATATGGTCCATATATACATTGGAATATTATTCCTCCATCAGAAAGGATGAATACCCAACTTTTCTATCAACATGGATAGGACTGGAGGAGATTATGCTGAGTGAAATAAGTCAAGCAGAGAGAATCAACTATCATATGTTTTCACTTACTTGTGAAGCATAAGGAATAACATGGAGGACATTAGGAGAAGGAAAAGAAAAGCGAATTGGGTGAATCCAGACAGGGGTAGATGAACCACAATGAACTGTGGATTCTGAGATACAAATAGAGGGTTTTGGAGAGGAGGCGGGTGGGGTGTTATGTGAGCCTGGTGGTGGAAATTAAGGAGAGCATATATTGCATAGAACACTGGGTGTGGTTCATAAACAATGAATCTTGGAGCACTGAAAAAATAAAATTAAATAAAAAATAAAAAATAAATTTAATAATAAAGGAAATGATGGCAAAGATGTGGAAAAGGAACACTGAACTCTTGTGGGAAACATAAGTTGGTGCAGCTATTATTGAAAAAAAGTTTCAGGTTCCTCAAAAGAATAAAAATGAAATTACCATATTATTCAATAATTTATGTACTAGGATTTTAACAGGAGAGAAATAATAATACTACTGCAAAAAGGCATATGCTGTCCTATGCTTCAGAACATTTTTTTATAGCCAAGATACAGAAGTGACATAAATGTCCAAAGATAGATAATGGATAAAGAAGCTTTCTCTATTTATACTTATGGATAGACAGATAGATTAGGAATATAGATATATAGATATAGAGATAGATGACATAGATATTGAATATCTCCCTGCACAGTGTTGGAAGGTCATGGCTCAGGACTCTGAATCATGCTATGGGTTCTCAAAAGTCTATTAAGAATCTCTGTGGTTGAAACATATACTTATTTGCTATACAGCTGCACAACACTTGGCTCACACACACAAAATATATGATTTCTAATTGTATTATTATTGTTAGTTCCTTCACAGACCAGTGAGTTGTCAGAATTTTTAGATTCACTACCTAACTTATTTGTGTATATTTTTTTAAAGGTAAATTTCAGGAAAAACATGGTAAGTCATCCACTACTTCCCTTTGTCTAATGGATTAATCACAATATAAAGGTCAGGCATTTTTTTTTTTTTTTGAAGGAAAGATTTAAAAGAAAAATTCTCTAGAAGTATAAGGAAATAAATAGAAATTTGTGTTTTGGAATTGTGCATTTCCTTTCCTTTTGTATTTATTAGTTTGTCCAACTGTCCATGAGCTCTGTTGGATCATTATGCCTATAATTTCTTGAAGTTTGCAAATAGTGCTTTGATTCTACAGAGAGGTGAAGCTTGTTCATAAATACCTGGACAAAGAATTACATGAAGATCTGCAGTAAATCCCCCAGAAATTCTGAAAAGGATCATGATGCTACATTTCAATGCAGAGCACAGCCTGTTCCAATGCCAAATCTCTACTACTGTTAGCTATTCTCACTTCCTGTTGTTACTTTGCATGTATGTTTTGCTTGTTAACCCACTTGCTTTGAAATTGGGAAAAGGAAGTTTGTGTAAAATACACTTGGAGAACCTTTTTTCTCTTCTGCACTTTTGTAACTTCCTTATGTCTGGGGGATTCTCTCTCACCTATTCTGACCCAGCTCAATTTTTAAAATATTTCATAACCTCCTGCTTTCCAAGTTATGAATTAGTATTTGTATTATCATCAGATTATAAACTTATCAAGTGTCCAGAGGAAAATTATGTCTTTGAATGTTCAGAATTCTTCCCTGGGATGAGCAATGAAGCCTGCCTCATTGTTCCACATTATTCCTGACTCTGGATGCCTTCCCCCATCCAAAGTCTCAGTGATCCTGTCCCAGTCTCTTGCATCTTTGACCCCATGTGTAATCTGCCTCAACTTTGGGGAATATTCAAGGATGAGTTATACAAAATAAGCAGATGGATCTTCAAGGACTGACTTAGTTCTTGAGGAAAGGAGACTATAGATGATGGAGTTATGGGCATATTTCATGATACTTGGGCATCTCTTTGAAATCATGCTATTCTCTAGTCTTTCTCATATTCTCACCTACATGACTAAAATTTTACATAGTAAGAGCCTCAAAGATGTTAGTAAAGTTTGTTTCTATAGAAATTCTTATGCCCATGCTTTGTTGAACTCTTTATTGTATCTTTTGTTTTTACACAGAACACTTAACTAAACAGTAATGTGAGTAGAATTTCTTTATATTTTGGAGGGGAAGTTATCATAGAAAAATGTATTTTATCCATGTTAATTATATTAGCAATTGATTCTCATGTCATAAACTGTCAATTCATTTAAACGCTCTCCCTATATATGGTAGTTATCAGTTGAAACAATTTGTCTTATTATAACATTATAAATTATGGGTTGGTTGTATAACCAATTTGCATTTTAAAATAGTTACACTGCAGCATCTTTGTTCAGTTATTTCCTCTATTATTAGACACTTTAATTTTTAAACGATTTTATATTTTTATTTTAGAGAGAGAGAGAGAGAGAGATATGAGCATGGGGAGGAGTGAAGGGAGAGGGACAAGTAGACTCCACACTAGGCATGGAGCCCCATGAGAGATAGAACCCATGACTCTGAAATTATCACCTGAGCCAAAAGAAAGAGTCAGATACTTTAAGGGACTGAGCCACCCAGTCACCCCTAGGTGTTTTAATATTTAAAGGCCCAGTAAAATACTCAGATAATCACTTATGATTTTTCTGCTATTACATCTAAAATACAAATAAATACCTGAACTTTGATCTTCATCTTGGCTTTCCTCCTATTCTTAATTTCTTTATTTTGAAATGGTAACTAGTGGAAATATGCATTCTATATGATAAAATGCCAACTAAATAGAGTGACATCAACACTTGGCTATTTTTAAAGAAGTATTTATTTTAGAAAGAGAGTGTGAGAGAGAATCATGTGGTGGTAGTGGGAGAGAGAATCATGAGGAGACTTTGCTGGACACAGAGCTTGGCATGGGCTCTCATGATCTCATGATCCTGAGATCAGGACCTGAGCCAAAACCAAGAGTTGGTCATTTAAATGGCTGTGTCACCCACGCGTCCCAATATTTGGCTCTTTTAAGCCTTTAAATGATTTCTGTGGTATGTTTGTTAAAATATAAGATGAATAAGTTTTCATATACTATATCATATGTTTATTTTTTATTTGTTTTGATGTTGCTTTTTAACTCTTGAACTTGTTACTTAGAATTTTTTTTCATTTTATTTTATTTCTTTTCAGTGTTCCAGAATTCATTATTTATGCACCACACCCAGTGCTCCATGTAATATTTAGTAGAATGTATTTATTGTGATTTAATCTCTATGTATTTGCACTTGTTTTTCTCTATCCTTGAAATATTTCATTTCTGTAATCATTTCCTAATTAATTTTGCTTTCCCTGGGGGAACCTGTTTAACCTTAACTAGTTCAGAGAAGGATCTGAGTACTCTTTGGTACCCCATAGCCATGCATCCCTTATTTATTGCTTTTTATGGTGCTCTGCACATGGGACCAGTCAGCACTTTGTGTTCTTCATTACTGAGCATCAGTAGTCTGATCATTGCAGAGCTAGGTGTGCCCAGTTCATCAGTACCTGTTGGGTGGAAAAACTGATGCTTAATTATGAATTTTTCTTTGTCTGTTGGTTTTGATTCTTATTTTTTTAGAATACATAGGACAAGAGGACACGAGCTCTGTTTTCTTTCCTGTTCTAGCTTGTGACCATCACATAACATCTAATTTTCACAGAATCACTTATCGTGTAATTAATCTTTTACAATGACTTTATCTCTTATTGTTCTGAACCTCATGTCTTCAGACATACTACTCTGAGCGAAGAGTAAGGCACAGTTAAGAATCTTGGCCTGGGACTGCTTAGAAGCTCCCTTTACAGAGCAATGAACTGTGAGAATTTTTAGTTTCACTCTATAACTTGTTTGTGTATTTCTTTTTAAAGAGAAACTTCAGGAACAATATGATAAGTCATTGTTACCTCCCTTTGTTTAATGGACTTATCAAAAAATAAAGGTCATGCATTTTTTTAAGTAAAAATTTAAAAGAAAAACTTCTGTAAAATATAAGGAAATAAATACCAATTTGGGTTTTGGAATTGTGCATTTCCTTCCCGTTTGTCTTAATTACATTGTCCAAGTGTTCATGGGCTCTGTTGGATCATTATGTCTGTAATTCCTTGAACTCTGCAAATATTACTTTGATTCTACAGAAAGGAGAAGCTATTTAATATTTAGATAAAGGATTACATGAATATCTGCACTAAATCCCCCAGAAATCTTGAAAGGGCACATGGTATTATATTTCAATGCAGAGCACAGCCTGTTATAACACTAAGTCTCTACTAATGTTGGCTATTCTCACTTCCTGTTTGTTAGTTTGCATGTATGTTTTATTTGTTAACACACTTGCTTTGAAATTGAGAAAAGGAAGCTTGTGTAAAGAGCACGTGGAGAACCTTTTTTCTCCTCTGCATTTTTGAAACTTCCTTAAGTTTGGAGGATTCTTTCTTACCTACTCTGAACACCTCAATTTTTAAAATCTTTCATAACCTACTGCAAACCAGCATCCAAGGTATGAATTAGTATTTCAATTATCATCAGATTATGACATTTATCAAGTGGCTGGGGAAAAATTAAGTCTTTAAATGTCCAAAATTTCTTCTTGGGATGAGCAATGAAGCCTGCCTGGCTGTTTCAAGTTACTCCTGATTCTGGATAACTCTCCCCCACCCAAAGACTCAGTGATCCTGTCCCAGTCTCTTAGAGCTCACACCACATGTGTAATCTGCATGAAATTTGGGGAATATCTGAGGATGAGCTCCACACAATCATCTGATTGATCTTCATGGAATTAATTAGTTAGGAAAAAAGGAGACTGTAAATGATGGAGATATGGGCATATTTCATGATGCTTTGGAATCTCTTAGAAATCATCAATTTAAGATGATGTGCACAACGCCAGCTTCCTTGTCTCTCTTCTCTATCTCTTATTTTCAACTACTTTACTAATATTTTACATAGAGCTGGAAAGATTTGAGCAAAGTCTCCTTCTCTAGAAATTCTACCACACGTACAATGTTGAATTATTTATTTAATATATCTCTTGTTTCACACAGAACTCTTAAATATAGAGAAAGGGGAATAGCATTTGTTTATAATTTGGAGGTGATGCTATAGAAAAATACCTTCCATCTATGAAAATCATATTATCAATTGATATCAACATCATAAACTATCATAAACCATCAATTATTTTTAATGATCTCCTTATATATGATTACTTATCAGTTGAATCAATGTCTTCCTTTTCTAACTTTATAAATTATAGACTGACTCACCTGGGTGGCTCAGTGAGTTAAATCCTCTGCCTCTGGCTCAGGTCATGATCCCAGGGTCCTGGGATTGACAACAGGCTATCTACTCTGGGGAACCTGTTTCCTCCTCTCTCTCTACTTGCTTCTCTGCCTACTTGTGATCTTTGTGTGTCAAATAAATAAATAATTTTTTAAAAAATAAAAAAATGAATTATAGACTGTATAAATAATATTCATACTAAAATAGTTACAGTGTAGCATATTCAATTATTTCCAACGTTATTAGATGCTTTGATTTTTTTAAAAGATTTTACATTTTTATTTTAGAGAGAGAGCATGAATAGGGGGAAGAGCAAAGGAAGAGGGACAAGTAAACACCACAGTGTGCATTGGATCCAGTTAGGGGTGAAACACACTGCTCTGAGATGAGGACCTGAGCCAAAACCAAGAGTCTGACACCTTAACTGAATAAATCCACAGGCAGTCCTGGATGCTTTAATTTTTGAAGGTCCAATACATTTTTCAGATAATCCATTGAGATATTTTCTACTATTACTTCTAAATACAAATGTAATACATGAACTTTGATTTTCATTGTGGTTTTCTTCTAATTCCTAAATACTTTATTATCTAAAGATAAATAATTATAATTTGGAGGTTAAATGTGAATTAGCCAACTGAAATATCAACATCAATATTTAGCTATTGTTTAAAAAGATTTTTCTGGGGCACCTGGGTTTCTCAGTTAAGCAGCTGCTTTCAAGTCTGGTCATGATCCTAGAGTTCGAGTATCAGGCCCCATGTTGGCTCCCTGTTCAGCAGAGAGCCTGCTTCTCCTTCTCCCTCTGCTTGCTGCTCTGCCTACTTTTGCTCTCTATAACTCTGTCAAATAACCACATAAAATATTAAATAAAAAGATTCTTGTATTTATCTTGTGAAGAGAGTGTGAAAGTGAGTTGGGCTAGGGTGAGAGGGAGAGGAAAAACCAGGCTCCATGCTAAGCAGGCAGTCAGACTCAAGGTTGAGCCCAGGACACTAGGATCATGACCTGAGCTGAAAGCAGATGCTTAACCATCTGAGCCACAGGTGCCCCCGCCCCTGCCAAGTTGGTTGATTCCTACCTAGGCACTGTTCACAATCCCATTCGGAGGATAAAGACAGAGAGAATGCCAGCCTGTGTGGGGGGAGTAGCAGAGAGTGATAAGTAGACACTAGAGTGAGCCTGCAGCCCATTGTGGGGCAGAACCCAGGACTCTGAAATGAAACCTGATTTGCACCACCCAGGTTCTCTTGATTGTTATTTTTTGATTTTTGCTTTCTTTTTTGTTTTTGTTATTTTATGCCTAGTAAAGTGTTCAGCTATTCCTTATGATTTTTTCTATGATTACTTCTATAATGCAAATAAATACCTTACCTTTGATCTTTATCTTGGTTTTCTTCTAATTCCTGAAACTTCATTATTAAGTGATAATTAATGATAATTTGCAGTTTATATTTTAAGATGCCAATCAAATATATCAATATCAATGTTTGGCTATTTAAAAAATATTCTTGTATTTATTTTAGAGAAAGAATGTTAGAGTGATAGAAAAGGGGTAGAGGCAGAAAGAGAGTGAGGAGAAGACTCCATACTGAGCAGGCAGCCTGACTCAAGGTTTGATCCCAGGACACTAAGATCATGATCTAAAGTGAAGGCAAATGCTTAACCAACTGAGCCAACCAGGTTCCCCAAGTTGTTTGAATTCTACCTCGGAGAATTTCAAGTTTCCATTTAGAGAATAAGGACACAGATTCAAGGTGTGCCTCAACAAATATGGATCAGAAAGGGAAGATTGCAGGAATAGTGCATTTGGGGATGATCCCTAGTACCAACATTAACCATGTTTTAAATAGAGAGACTTAGGTAAGGACTTAAGTAAAGGCTAGTGAACTGTTTTTTTACATATGAGCCTTGTTCTAGCCACATCCTGGGGTAGTAGCTGTGTATTGTCATTTTCAGAAACTATGGAAAAAACACAGTGCTTTCTGTCTATTTTGATTTGTCTGTTCCAGATAGAACAAATATTTTAATCCAGAGAACGCATCTGAATCAGATGGAGGGCACATATTGCTGTCAAACACCCCAAATTTTGTGATTCAAAAGTTTTTTTTTTCTTTTTCATTTTTTTAAATTTATTTTCAGCATAATAATGTTAATTGTTTTTGTACCACACCCAGTGCTCCATGCAATCCGTGCTCTCTCTAATACCCACCACCTGGTTCCCCCAACCTCCCACCCCCCCACCTCTTCAAACCCTTCAGATTGTTGTTCAGAGTCCATAGTCTCTCATTGTTTACCTCCCCTTCCAATTTCCCCCAACTCCCTTCTCCTAACTCCCCATGTCCTCCATGCTATTTGTTATGCTCCACAAATAAGTGAA
>NW_019154225.1:113822-124728 GCF_002288905.1 Enhydra lutris kenyoni | reverse complement strand
TTCATGTGTCTGATAGCCATTTGCATGTCTTCATTGGAGAAGTGTCTGTTCATATATTCTGCCCATTTTTTGATATGATTATCTGTTTTGTGTGTGTTGAGTTTGAGGAGTTCTTTATAGATCCTGGATATCAATCTTTTGTCTGTACTGTCATTTGCAAATATCTTCTCCCATTCCGTGGGTTGCCTCTTTGTTTTCTTGACTGTTTCCTTTGCTCTGTAGAAGCTTTTGATTTTGATGAAGTCCCAAAAGTTTATTTTGGCTTTTGTTTCCTTTGCCTTTGGAGACATATCTTAACCAACTGAGCCTCCCAGGTGCCCCACAGCCTTTGGAGACATATCTTGAAAGTAGTTGCTGTGGCTGATATCGAAGACATTACTGCCTATGTTCTCCTCTAGGATTCTGATGGATTCCTGTCTCACGTTGAGGTCTTTTATTCATTTTGAGTTTATCTTTGTGTACGGTGTAAGAGAATGGTCGAGTTTCATTCTTCTACATATAGCTGCCCAGTTTTCCCAGCACCATTTATTGAAGAGACTGTCTTTTATCCACTGTATATTTTTTCCTGTTTTGTTGAAAATTAACTGACCATAGAGTTGAGGGTCCATATGTGGGCTCTCTACTCTGTTCAACTGTCTATGTGTCTGTTTTTATGCCAGTACCATGCTGTCTTGGTGATCACAGCTTTGTAGTAAAGCTTAAAATCAGGTAACGTGATGCCCCCAGTTTTATTATTGTTTTTCAACATTTCCTTAGTGATTCAGGGTCTCTTCTGATTCCATACAAATTTTTGGATTATTTGCTCCAACTCTTTGAAGAATACCGGTGGAATTTTGATTGGAATGGCATTAAAATTATAGATTGCTCTAGGCAGTATAGACATTTTAACAATGTTTATTCTTCCGATCCAAGAGCATGGAATGGTCTTCCATCTTTTTGTGTCTTCTTCAATTCCTTTCATGAATGTTCTGTAGTGATTCAAAAGTTTTGAGTTTGGCTGTAGTACGGGCATGTCTAAGAAGGGCCCATTTAGAAATGCTGATGCTGCTATGTCAGGAGTCATATGATCAAGAATGCTGCTCTAGCAAATCTTAATTGATATTTTAGAAATATATTAAGAACTTCAAAAAGTTTTTAATCATCTTTGATATATATATATATATATATATTTTTTTTAAGAGGGTTTTTTAGAGATTGAGAGACCAGAGAGATCACAGAGAGAGCAGGAGAGGGAGAAGCATACTCCCTGCTTAGCAGAGAACCTAATGTGGGGCTAGATCCAGGAACCCTGAGATCATGAGCTGAGCTGAAGGTCAATAATTAACCCAATAAGCCATGTAGGCACCCTTAGAATATCTAAACTTTAGAATTTTGAATTTCTTGGAATGAGCAATGAAACCTTCTGGCTATTTCAAGTTATTCCTGACTCTGGTTGCCTTCTCATTCCAAAGGTCAGTGTTCCTGTTTCAGCCTCTTACAGCTTAGAGTCTATGTGTAATCTGGGTAAATATCTTAGGAAGAATTCTACTTAGTTATCAAATGCATCTACACGGACTTGTCTAGTTCTTGAAGAAAAGATATTGTAGATGGTGGAGTGATGGGCATGTTTCATGACACTCTGAAATCTCTTAGAAATCACCCATTTGAGATGATGTACTTCAGGCCTGTGTCCTTTTCTCTCTTCTCTATCTCTTATTTTCACCTACCTGGCTAATATTTTACCAAGTCAGAGCTTGAAATATTTGAGTAAATTCTGCTTCTCAAGACAGTCCACTCACATACTTTTCTGAAGTGTTTATTTTATGTTTTGTTTTACACAGAAGTCCCAAATGTGGAGAAATGTAAGTGGTAATTTTTTATATTTTAGAGGGGAAATTTATCACAGGAAAGTATATCTGATCTCTGAAAATCAGATTTGCAATTGATTTCCATATCACAAGTTGTCAATTGTTTTGAAAGGTCTCCCTAGATATGATTAGTTATGAGTTGAAACAATGTTGTCCTCTAGCAACATTATAAATATAAGTTGTAAAAACAATGTGCATTTTTTTTAAAGATTTTATTTATTTATTTGACAGAGAGAGACCACAAGTAGGCAGGGAGGCAGGCAGAGAGAGAGGAGGAAGCAGGCTCCCTGCTGAGCAGAGAGCCCTTTGTGGGGCTCGATCCCAGGACTCTGGGATCATGACCCGAGCCAAAGGCAGAGGCCTTAACCCACTGAGCCATCCAGGCGCCCCAACAATGTGCATTTTTAAAAAGTCACTGTGTGGAATCTTTTTTCAATTATTTCCTTTGTTATTAGAAGGTTTAATTTTTTAATTATTTAATTTATTTATTCTTAATAATTATTTATCTTTTATCATAGCAACTTCTTACTAAACATGTTGTCAGAGGTGTTGAAAACAAAAGCTACAATTACGTTTTGGGGGTTCATTAAAATACTAGACTTCTATACAGTGAAATAAAGAATCAACAGAGATAGAAAGCAGACTACTGAATGGGAGAAGGTATTTTCAGTGGACATATCTGATAAAGCAGTAGTATCCAAAATCTGTAAAGAACTTACCATACTTATCACCCACCCCCCCAAAAAATAATAAACCAGTTAAAGCATGGTCAGAAGACATGAATAGACCTTTCCAAACAAGACATCTGGATGGCTATCAGCTACATTAAATGATTCTCCCTGTTTCTTATCATCAAGGAAATACAAATCAAAACCAAGTTGATTATCACCTGACACTTGTCAGAACAGCAATAATTAACAACACAGGAAGAAACATATGTTGGTGAGGATCTAGATAGAGCAGAATATTCATAAACTATTGGTAGCAAAGTACACTGGTGTAGCCAATCTGGAAAACATCATGGAGTTTCTTCAAAATGTTAAAATTAGAACTACCCTCTGATCTAGGAATTGTACTATTTGGTATGTACCTGAAGGACACAAAAACACTGATTCAAAGAGGTATGCATACCCCAGTGTTAATGGCAGCATTATCAACATTATCCAAAACATTGAAAGAGCCCAAATGTCCATTTACTGATGAACAGCTTTAAAAGAGTGATATGTGGGGCGCCTGGGTGGCTCAGTGGGTTAAAGCCTCTGCCTTTGGCTCAGGTCATGATCCCAGGGTCCTGGGATTGAGCCCCACATCGGGCTCTTTGCTCAGAAGGGAGCCTGCTTCCCTTCCTCTCTCTCTGCCTGCCTCTCTGACTACTTGTAATCTCTATCAAATAAATAAATAAATAATCTTTAAAAAAAGAGTAATATGTATGTGTATATATGTAATGGAATAGTACTCAGGCATGATAGCAATGAAATATTGCCCTTTGCAAGGATGTGGATGATGCTTGAGTGTATTACACTAAGAGAAATATGTCAGTCACAGAAACATAACTACCATAGGATTTCACTCATATGTGGAATTTAAGAAACAAAACAGATGAACATATGGAAACAGGAAAAAATAGAAAGAAGGAAACAAACCCTAAGAGACCCTTAATGATAAAGAATAAACTGAAGGTTTGAACTGAGATAAGTTCTCTAGGTTTGTTATTCCCCCCAGAAATATGCTGGAGGTCATTTTTCATACTCTTATTACAGCCAAATAGTACAGAGACTTTCATTGGAGCTGAAAGATCCCAAAAAAGTCAGTGGTTGAGCATCAGTCACTGAGGCTGACTCCTGATGCTGAACTCTGGAGTTCATTTTCCACAGAAATGTGCCAGCATCTACTCTGGGAAGTAAAGAACTGTCCAGATATTGAAGGCAGTTGAAGTTCCTGGGCAAATGACTGGATGGGGAAAGCTGATGGACTGGAGAATATACACATGTTGGGTTTCCAAACATAATCTGAGAAAGATAACATGATACGAAGAAAGAAAAAAAAATAATAGGGGAAGGAAAGCTATAACAGCTGTCAAGGACTGAGAGTAATCAAAAGGAGAGATGAGGTGGAAAATACCTCTCAGGTGGTTTTCATATGGAGATACCTTGGACAAAGGGCTGCCACCCCTTTGAAAGGTCTTAATGGCTCAACCTCTCTGTCTGCGCAACAAGTCTTCTGTGGGGCAGTAAATCTGTTACTTTCCAATGGAAAGGAGATTTACACAGTTCTGCCAGGCTCTGAAGGGTCCCTTCACCCTTCTGTGGTCCCATCGCAACTCCTCTCCCATAGAAGTAACTACAATGAAAAGTTGTGGAACACAAATATTTTGAGACTTCAGGACATTGGTACAATGACAGCTCTACATCTGGTTTACTTGTCTGAACAGAAAATGCAGCTTTTTTTAAATATAATACAAATGTGGCTCACACATTTATTGTGCATTCTTCAATGATGAAAAAATATATATGTGTGTGTGTGTGTGTATACACACACATATATATGGTTATATATAATATATATGTGTATATTTATACACACATATATTTTCATATATTCAATTTTCATGTATTTCATATATTCGATATTCATATATTTTCATCAAACATGTTAAAAAGGCCATATCTCAGTCTGGAGCTTCTTTTCGTGTCCTTCATGGCTTCTGTTCATTAATAGATCTTGCTTATCTTAATACACTCAAAATCATCCACTTGTTTTAGTGTCAGTAGATTTTGTGTTTTACTTATAGATGTATACATATCTATATGTATACATATCTATATGTATGTGTGCATACACACAGACACACACACACACATACATATAGATATACAGATAGGCGAAGACAAAATACATATCAGGACAGAGTTATCCCAGAGAGCTAGTAAACACATAAACAAATATTCAATCCTCAGTAGAAATATGCATATTAAAAGCACAGTGATAGGTCTTCCTATATCTAACATGTTTCCACATATTAAATATTCAAAGGATACAAAATACTGCTGAGGAAATAAGACAAATGAAAATTTCATAAATTACTGGTGTGAGTGTAACTTGCTGTAGTAATTTTCAAAAATGTTTTGGCATTATTCAATTTAGTAATCACTCTATGGTCCAACAATTACAATCTTAAATATAGAAGGTAAATAACTTTATTCCTAAAGGCAATGAGAATCATATATATGAATGTCTATAAAAATGTTGTTTATAAATAACCCCAAACTGATAATATCCCCAGTGTTCATCAAAAGACAAGATTGGATGAATAAATAATGGTATGCTTATTAAATGGAGTGTTTTTCTGCAATGAAAATGGACAAATATAACCACATAAGGCACTTGGATTTTTTAACGATACAGCATTTAACTAAAAGAGTGAGATAATAAAAAACAAAAGTCTGAGTCCATTGATAGAAATGGTTCAAGTAGGAAAACTAAATTATATTATGTAGGAGTCCAGACTCTTTCTGTTCACAGATGACATGATACTTTATGTGGACAACCCAAAGACCCCACCCCCAAATTACTAGAACTCATACAACAATTCAGCAATATGGCAGGATACAAAATCAATGCACGGAAATTAGGTGCTTCTCTGTATGCTAATTATGTAACTGTAGAAAGAGAAATTAAGGAACTGAGTCCATTCACAATAGCACCAAAAGTCATAAGATACCTAGGAACAAATATAACCAAAGAGGTAAAGAACCTATATTCTAGAAACTACAGAACACTTACGAAAGAAATTGAGGAAGACATCAAAAGGTGGAAAAGCATTCCATGCTCATGGATTGGAAGAACAAACACTCAAAAAACAACCCAGTCAAAAAATGGGCAGAAGACATGAACAGACACTTCTCCAAAGAAGACAAAAAAAAAAATGGCTAAAAGACATATGAAAAAGTGCTCAGCATCATTGGACATCAGGGAAATACTAATCAAAAACACAATGAGATACCACCTTACAGCAATTAGAAAGCAAAATTTAATAAGACAGGAAATAACAGGTGTTGACAAGGATGTGGAGAAAGGTGAACCCTCTTACACTGTTGCTTGGAATGCAAGCTTTTACAAACACTATGGAAAACACAATGGAGTTTCCTCAATATGTTACAAATAGAATTATGTTGTAACATAGCCATTTTAATAGTATGTATTTACCCTAACGATACAGATGCAGTGAAAAGAAGGAGCATGTGGACTTCAATGATCATAGCAGCAATATCCACAATAGCCAAGCTGTGGAAAAAGCTGAGATGTCCTTCAATAGACGAATGGATAAAGAAGGTGTGGTACAATGGAATATTACTCAGCCATCAGAAAAGATGAATTCTCACCATTTGTATCAATATGGATGCAACTGGAGGGGATTATGCTAAGTGAAGTAACTCAGGCAGAGAAAGACAATTATAATATAGTTTTACTCATATGTGGTGCACAAACAGTAGCACAGAGGACCATAGGGGAATGGAGGGAAATTTGAAGGGGGAGAACTCAGAGAGGGAGACAAATATGAGAGACTATGGAACCCAGAAAACAAACAGAGGGTTTCTGAGGAGTGGGGGCTCAAGGGAGGGGGTAACAGGGTCATGGGTATTAAGGCAGGCACATGTTGTGATGTGCTCTTTATGTTATATATAACTAAAGAATAATGGAATGCTACATCAAAAAGTAATGATGATACAGTTGCTAACTGAACATAATAAAAACAACAACAACAACACAAAGTCACTCATCACAAGACACATGTCTTAGCAATGCCATTTAAATGAGTGATATATCTATATACTTTGGCTATCTGAATTTTTATTGTTATTATATTATCTATGAGTTTAATATTTGTTTTCAACTAAAACCTAAACATACAGTTGGCCAACAGACACATGAAAAGGTTCTCAACATCCCTAATCATCATGAAAATGCAAATAAAAATTACAATGAGATATCACATTACACCTATTAGAAACTCAAGATAGAGAAAGTGTTGGTGAGAATGTGGAGAAAGGGGAAACTTATTTACTTTAACCAGAATACAAATATGAGGGAAGAATGTGGAGATTGCTCAAAAAATTAAAAATATAATTAAGATGTTATCCAGTAATTACATTACTGGCTATTTACACAAAGAAAAAAAAACACAAATTCAAAAAGATACAATACCCTATGTTCGTTGCAGCATTATTACAGTAGTCAAGGTCTGGAAGCAGCCCATGTCACTCAACAAATATTTGGATATAGTTGTGATATATATGTATACACACACAATGTGATGTTACTTAGCCATTAAACAAAATGAGACCTTTGATTTGCAACAACATGGATTGATCTAGAGGGTATAAAGGAAAAGGAAATAAATCAGTCAGAGAAAGACAGATACCATATGACTTCACTCCTTTGTGGAATTTAAGAAACAGAACAAACAAAAAAGAGACAAACAATAAACCAGACTCTTAAGTACCGAGAAAAAAACTTTTGGTTGTTTGAGGGAAGATGGGTAGGTTGATAAGTAAATTAGATAAAAGAGATTAAGAGTACACATCTCTTGATGAGCAGGGAGTCATGTATAGAATTGTTGGATCACTGTAATGCATAACTGCAATGAATATAACACTTATTTATACCTCAATAAAAAAATTGAGAGACACTTAGAGGCTGTGAAATTAGAGCTTCAAGGCAAGTTTACTTTACTTTTTGTATAATGAAATCTTTTATGTTTATCAATTCTTTAGTTATCTTTATGAACCACATGGGGCTCAAACTCATGACCCAAAACTCACATGTTTTTTCCAAGTGAGTCACACATGCAATACAATATGAAATCTTAATTGGTGAGATTATTTTAGTTTAATTGAACCTAGATGCTGTATTTGGTTGTGTAAATCACTACCTACACTGAGCTAGAAGCATCTTTTAACATGATTCCAAATTCTTTTTTTTTTTTTAAAGATTTTATTTATTTATTTGACAGACAGAGATCACAAGCAGGCAGAGAGGCAGGCAGAGAGAGAGAGGAAGGGAAGCAGGCTCCCCGCCGAGCAGAGAGCCCGATGCGGGGCTCGATCCCAGGATGCTGGGATCATGACCCGAGCCGAAGGCAGCGGCTTTAACCCACTGAGCCACCCAGGCGCCCCATGATTCCAAATTCTTAAACCCAAGGTGTCAGGGAAGTGAAAGGCTGATTTTTGTTGTTGTTGTTTTTGTTGGTACTATCAGTGCTTCTCCAAATATAGGAAAGATTGTGGAAAGGGTCTGAGAACTGAATATCTGGCAGCCTTTGCATGCACACACTTCTCAGGACTGGAAGATCAGAACAAAAAAAAAAAAAAATTGAAAGCATTGAGTCAATGCTCAAACATGTAGTTTTATTCAAGGTTATTCCTCTTGGAAATAGGAGATGAAAATCCAGCATTATTGGAAGACAAGTGCTCAATTATTTTCTTGTATTTGGAAAAGATGTGTATAGCTGCTTTATGAGGGTTATTGAATTCTCTTACCTATGGCAGAATCCCTGGGGCTTAGATAACCAATCTAGGATTCACTATCTGAATATTGTAAACACTCAACGAAAGTCAATGTTATTAGGAATTTAAAAAGTCTTGCAAACTGAAATTTCAGGAACCTGCAGGCGCAACAGGGAACTGTAGATAAAAAATGCTACTTAAATATTTCAAAGACATCACCTTTATAAGAGGAGGGGTGAAGGCAACTGATGGACTATAAAAATAGCCTTGAAGCCAAGTTATTTTAATATCTTGAATATCCCAAGGATCAACTAATAAGTAAATGTAAATCTATCCACTGAAGTTTTCTGTTCTGGAATAGAGGGCATGCAAATAAATATGGTACTATGGTTATAATTAGTCATGGTGCTTCTGAAAATTTGCCAGAACATTTTCTGTCTTGTGCTCCATATAGACACCTCATTCACACGAGGGCAGTTTCACCTCCTCTAAAAATTTCAACTCAAAAGTCAGTGCTAGTTTAGTAAGATGATACAAATTTCCACACAGTTTTGGCTCATGAAAAATGTCACCATTACCTGTAGGTTCTTGTGAAAGCTATTAAATTATGTATATTTAAAGTCTCCAAGAAGGCAAAAAAAAAAAAAAATCTCCAAGAAGGCAGTTCAGGTTAAATTGAACTACTTTATTAACAATATAAGTTCTATATGCCCCATTGACAATTTTTTGTGTTGACAAATGAAAACATTAGTCAGAAAAACTATTTGGTGTTGATATAACAACCTATATTTCTCAATGACATTATGCCATAAAGATTATTTTACCTTTTTTTAATATTTATTTAACAAAGAGACACAGCAAGAGAGGGAATACAAGCAGAGGGAGTGGGGGAGGGAAAAGCAGGCCTCTTGACAAGCAGGGAGTCCAGTGCAAAGCTGGATCCCAGCACCCTGCAATCATGACCAGAGCTGAAGGCAGACACCTAACAACTAAGGCAGCCAGGTTCCCCAGGATTATTTTACTTTTATAGGACATATCTATTATGAACCATCTGAAGTCTTTGTTCCCAATGGAATTTCATCCTTATTCTGACAAAATAACACCTACCTGGACTTTCTCAGTTGATATTGCAGAGAGAAGAGGATTTGGTCAATGTACTGATTATTTGCCCATCATTGACCTTTTTTCCCCTTTTATTGTCCAAAGCAAACTTCATGGCCAAGCCTATCATCATAGTCTGTTGGTGAATTCTAATAATCTCCCAGGAAAGGAGATGAATACTAGTGAGCAAGCCAAGAGTCTCAAAAGCTCCATGGACTGACTTCTCACTATATTTCCAGTGTTCCATTTTGAATGCAGAAATGTTCAAATTCATCCACTTGAGGAAGGAACCCACATATATGGAAAAGAGAGAGAAACAGACTATCACTTTGGGGACCCTGAATAGGGAAAATAAATATCTACAACATTTGGCTTTTAAAACCATAGTGGACAAATCCTGTGCGCTCTAATATCCAATGGGACTTAAAACATAAATTTTAAAAATCAGTGGGAGAGTCAGGAGGGTGAAAGGAAAATGAGTCAATGCTATTAAATAAAGAGCACAACAAAAAGAACACAGAGACAGCATAGAAACAACAGTTTGAAAAACACCACAGGCATAGGGGAGTGAGATTCATTTACACTAATCTCAGAACATATGCTGGAGGAGCAGGAATCTAGGGCAGATGCTTCCAGGAACAATGGAGCTTTTGGATATTATCCTCCCTGAACACTTAGCCAAAACACACAGTTGCCTGTGGGAACCAGCAGGGTGCCAACATTCACTATGTTACTTGGTAATATTATGCATCTTTCCCCAACCCCCCATGATTCTGTCACCTCCAGCCAGGCATGGCCAGCCCCAGCACTGAAGGTATTCTATCCTAAAAAGGGCAGCAGAAACCTTGCTAAAACCACACATATCCCTACCTCTGACACTGTATGGGTCCACCCTTTCCAGCCAGGTTTGGCTCAGTCTCAGCACTACAGATCCACTCTCATAGAGAACCACAGCACAAACCGTGTTAACACTGGGTGCTTTTCCCAAATACGTATTGTGGATATGTCCTCTGCAATAAGCTTTTGGCCAGAGCTCTTCCAAACTGGGACCACAAGCCTAGCAGTGTGCAGGAAGCACTGAGAACAGCCACCCCACCCCAAAGTGACTCTTGCACTGGGGAAAGGGAAAGATAAGCAAACATACCAGTAAGTGTGCAGCTCCAGCAGTGAGCTGGGGGCAGAAGGCTGGACAAATTGCAGGTCACACAACAATTAAAACTCCTCAGAGAACAACACAGGAAAGCATCATGAAGATTGGTGCTATTGCATCTTTGGTAAAAGCCCAGTCTGATTCAAATCCAGTGCAAGGCAGCCACAGAATGGTTCACTAACACCAAAGACCAAACACTGCCAATAACAGGCAAAATGAGTCACTGCAGATGACTGGAAAAGAGAAAGAAGAAAGAAAGAAAGAAAGAAAGAAAGAAAGAAAGAAAGAAAGAAAGAAAGAAA